>NC_056737.1:809621308-809651308 GCF_019279795.1 Protopterus annectens
AATGACAACGCATTTTACTCATAAGAAAGAGCAACCTCAACAAATAAAATCTGTCAACAGTATAAATATTAACAACAACTGAAACCACTTCCTGGAAACTGTTAGCAACTCCAAAATAATTCCACCACCGGCAGCAAGTAACAATTTATTTAGCTCTTTCATCCATAAAATAACACTGGGCTTCTTCAGAATACTTACACAACAAACTTCTGTCATTATATAACACATTGAATTAACTACTTAACAATCAAAAAACACATAAATAAATCCTCAATTCAAATATTTGTTCATATTCATATATTTACCACATACAAATATTTTAAAATAAATAACAACTCTTTAATCTAAGATTGATAAAAAGCATTTTATATTTATTACTTCATGATTTATCTTCCCCAAATCTAAATTTCCAAATGTCTTCTCTAATTTCTACTTTATTTTTATAATTACCACCTCTCAAATCTGTTAATACCTGTTACAAGATACTAAAAAAAAAAACCTTTTTACACTTATTTGTAAATGTCTAAATAATGCATTTTTAACACTTTTCATCTTATCAATCTTTGGTTATTTGACAGAAAGCCACTAATTTTATACGGACTAGACCAAGAATATGAGACAAAAATCTGGACATTCTGTGAAAATCTGGACATTTGAGAGCCCTGCATTCCATACCAAGTGGGTGTGAAAATTGCTGTCTACTAATGCTTTCTGGAAAGAACTGAATTGCTTCTGAAATATGATGTTTTGGTAGAAACTGCAGAAAATTTGCTTGTATGTAAGGATCGCTTATTAAGAAGTAACACTACAGAAGTATGCCGTATGTGGGAAGCACTAATAAATAGTAAAACTTCATACAGCACTGAATGTTGCTAAGTGCTTTCTGCGACAATGTATGTTATGTGCTACCTGAAAAATAATAAGAAACTTGTAACCAGTGTATGAGGTCTCTAAGTAAAAAGAAGTCTTCCTAACTAGTGAGTTGTTAGTACTAAAGAACTGGAACAGTAACATGAATATTTGCCATGTGACCACACAGAGGCATGCCTCAGCAATAAAAACAGGCCATCATGGCAGTTAAAGGGTGTGCAGGAAAAGGAAGTTCTTGGTTGATGTTATACTAAAACACTTTCAACAGAAAACTGTGCATGACACAAGTGCTTTACAAAAGCACTGATGGCATTTTGTGAAGCCAGAATAGATGTAAAGTCCTGCTTTTAGAAGGTTAAACCCCCCCTCAAAAAATGGCATTTCATTGCAGGTAAAGCAAGAAAAAGAGTTGATTATAGAATGTCAAGCCCTTTTACAAGAAAAGGGTGATTCATTAATGGAAAAAACAACAAAAATCTGTTGATTTTAAGAGACAAACCCTCTGATAGAATAAAATAATTCACAGATGAGTGAAGTTAGAAAAAAGGTATTGATAGTAAAAGATTAAACCATCTAACAGGAACAAGGGGGTTCACTGCCAAGTAAAACAGGAACACAGTGTTGTTTCTAAAAGGGTAAACCATCTGACAGGGAAAAGGGAGTTCATGGTTGTGTAAGACAGTAACCCATTTAAAGTAAATAAGGGGTTCATTGCTGCATAGCCCAAGAATTGTAAGTGAAATGGGCTATGAGCATCACCATTGCATTGCTACTCATGTCCACCAGGGACTAACATATGCAGTTTGTCCAACCTAATCACACTTACAGAAAGTACCAAATGGCAGTTTCCCCATTATTTACCAAGTAAATTCAGCCAATGCACACATGCCCCTGGGTGCATGCATCCCCTTTCCCGAGGAAGGGACACCATCTTCCCTTGCTTGTGCCATCAAGCAGCTAAGCCGCTTATCGCACTTGGATCTGAGGCCATAGTCATGGCTTGGTCCCTAATGCCACCAGTACAAGTTTCACATAACAATTCTTGGTGTCATTGGATGGCCATGTCAAAAAAAATCTTTCAGGCTGTGAAACAAAGGCAGGCCTTTGTGTTACACTAGCAAATAACTTTCATTCATTTTTACATGCATTGTTATATATGTCTGGTAGCACCGTGATATATCCAGGCATCAGATGATAAGGTTGCAGACATGTGAACTGCGGGTTCCTATTAAAACCACAAACGCTTGAAATTTCGAATGGCACATGGTCGACACCATGTGATTGAAATTTCAAGCATTCAAAGGTTAAACGTAATGGCGCTGTTTGGTGAAAAATGGGAGAATTTCCCTTTTCTGCACTAAAGTAAGATCTCAGAGTTGGTATATTTAAGTAGGGGGGTGCAGGGGGGCTTGCCCCCTCCCTGCACCATTAAGGTAAGTTCTTTTTTTTTTTGTTTTGTTTTATTATGTATTCAAACTTTTAAACTTCGATCATATGTTGTCAAACATATGGGATTTGAAGTTTAGAAAGTTCGACTATATAATATAGACCCGTGAACTGCATGTCCCATGTGAGCAAACTTTACTTTGCTAGTAGCGAGGATATCAGCATATGCAGTTGTAGTGTATGTTTGCATGCCATTACAAGTCCATTAAAGATTCAGCATAGTGGTATAAGTGTTTAGTATGGTTATACTGTATGTTTTATTTAATTATGTGTTTTGTTGGCTTGACAGCATTTCAGCATTTTGCCATTCGCACATATCATTTTGAAGATGCATATTTCTGTGATTGCTTTTTTCAAATTTGTGGGATGTACCCAGTAATGGTGATGGCATACCAGGTACATCACTGGATGCAAGGCACAGTTTTGAATGTTCATCTGAACAGATGAGGTGGGTACTGTGTGATGTTTAAGTATGCAAGACACAGCTACTGACAATGGATATGGCTGGCTGCCACCTGTCAGTTGCCTCAATTGGACTTATTATGGTCATTGTTGAGTCTGGTACTGTGCATGTGGAAGCTGCAGAAAAGAATGCTGGCTTTACAGTCTGCACCTCTGAGGGAGAAGAACAGGAAGATGGTAATGTTCCCGTCCATACCACACCAATCCATGAACCAGGTAGGCTGCATCAATAGGCTGCATCTGTTGGCAAGATACTGTATCTGTGGCAGATGACCTACATGGATACCATGCGATGGTTGGAAAACATAATCTTCTAGTGAAGAAATATCTGCTCATCAGGTATAGTGAGCTGTTGTCCAGACAGATCAAGAATGATAGGTAGACATGAAGGGAACTATTCATGTTCTACTACACCTGTGTTGTCACGTTGCTGTTGCCTAGACAAACTGTCCCTGCCTACCACACACATGCACCTGTTCTCCCTCCCAGTCATCATTTTCATTACTTTGATGCCTGATGTTGTAATGATAGAACTCCTGCATGCAGCAGAGGAGGTCACTGGGCTTCAGTGTTATCATGCAATGTAGCATGGCACACATTATTGAGGGATAATGTTTACTTAGGCATGAACTGGAGGGCACCCCTTAATGTTTCCATACATTGGAATTAGGATTTCATCAGGTCAAATGTGCTCAGTCACAGTCCTTCTATGCTGGTGTGTCTCACTGCATCTCTGCTCTGAGGCAATGTGTCCTTTCAGAAACAACAGACATACACACATAACCACTGCGATCACAGAAATCAACACTTGACATGTTTAAAGGACTCTTCCCACAAATCTTAAAAATTATAAGTCCTAACATTTTTTAAAACCACCACCAATATCCCAGCAGACTTTCTGACAGTGTACCCTTCCATATTACACTTCAGTGATGCCGTTTCAGTAGAAATCAGCAAAGTTAAAAGACGACGCAAAATCTGGTTGCAATAATACATAAGTACCATCTTTACAAACCATGGCCACCTTTCCACATCAAAGAAACAAATCTCTTTCTATTCAATTAATTCCAGAAGCATCCTTAATAAAGTTAGTCAATTCCATGCATGGATATCTAATCACACTCCAAACATTATAGCGGTAACAGAACCTTGGCTGAAACCTCACAACCTTGATAATGATTTCCTCCTCCCTGGATACAACATAATACGCCTAGATCATACAAACAAAAAGGGTGGTGGAGTTGCTATTATCTATTCCAACCACTTCACCATCACCCAATCCTCACTTTCTATCCCATCCTTCTCCCCAGCTGAAATACTAACAGTCAACCTTCCACTCAACAACTATACTACTATTACCATAGTAGCAATTTACATCCCACCGGGTGATAACATCCCCCAGCTGGAAAGCATTCTCTCCTATTTCTCTCAAAATATTCAGAATGAAACTATCATTCTTGGGGATGTCAATATTAATTGGTTAACCCTTAATAACCCTATCCCCTCTCATTGCATGAACCTATATGGATTTACCCAGCTCATCTCTCAACCAACCTATTGGAATAACAATCACCCTTATTGTTAGGATACTCATTTCTAATCCCTTAAAATATCACAAACCACAAACACTTCCAGATTCCCTGAGTGACCACTCTCCCATAGCAGTCTTTGGATATACTAGCCACCTCCCTAAGCCACATAGATACATTTCCTCCCTCAATCTCACCAACTTTAACCCTGAAATATTTAATATCCTTATATCCAAGGTAAACTGGAACTTCCTTACCCAACTCCCACTCAATGAAACTGTCCAAGCTTTCAACAAAATTTTCCTTGATATCTTAAACTCTATAGCACCAACTAGAAAAATAAAGATAAAAGCAAATATATCCCCCTGGCTATCCAGCTCTACCCGTATCCTTATGAAAGCTAGAGATAGAGCCTGGAAAACATGGTTACAAACTAAAGACCCACTCCCCCTTCAAAGATATAAAGAACAAAGAAATCAGGTGAAACAACTCATCAATAAAGACAAAAAGAATTTCTGCCACAATCCTCCTACCACTCTAAAAGCCAACCCAAAAATGTTTGGAATGCAGTAAACCAAATACTACATCCTGGTAATCCTACCTCACCTAACCCATGTCCCGGCAAATCACCTTATGAAACTGCTAACATCTTCAACGCCTACTTCATAGAATCTATAGCTAAGCTGTTTAATCCCAACCACTCTAGTACGACACCTCCAAACTGCCATAGAACGTCTTCCATAGAAAACTCTCCTAAGACTTTCTCCCTCAAACCTGTGCCCACCTCCTACATACAAACTCTGCTTTCTAGGCTAAAGCCATGCTCTATATCTGCTGACAACATCCCATCCTACCTTCTTCAGATTGCTGATCACTCTCTTACTCTGCCTATATCTATCATTATTAATCGTTCTATATCAGAATCTCAAGTCCCAGCTATCTGGAAACAATTCTACACCCTACCCATTCATGAAGGAGGTAACTCTACCAAAATCTCAAATTTCAGACCTATTGCTATTCTGTCCCCTCTTTCTAAAATCTTACAGAAATGCATACACACACAAGTTATTCAACACCTCTTACATGAAAAACTGCTCACTCCAACACAGCATGGATTCTGACCTAAGCGTAGCACTACTACTGCCCTTCTGTTCTTCCTTAGCACTATCTCCTTAGCCAAAGATGACCATAAACTAATCTCCTGTTTATTCCTTGATCTCTCAAAGGCCTTCGATACTGTTTCACACTCTCTGCTACTTAAGAAACTAACTGAACTAAATTTCTCTGCTGACACTGTAGCATAGTTCTCTAGCTACCACACTGATAGACTTCAATCTGTCAGATGGTACTCTGCACTATCTTCTCCTCTTCCAGTTAAATGGGAGTTCCCGAAGGATCCATTCTCGGCCCATTAATTTTAATAACTTCAGCAACTTACTTCATTCCTCCTGTCCACACTCCTCTATTGTCCAATATGCTGATGACTCCACAGTCATAACCATAGCTAAATCTCCCTATGAACTCTTAGCTGCCACTCAATCTTCCTTTAATTCAGTAGAGATATGGCTCTCCAACAATCAGCTCATCCTTAACCCAAAAAAAAAAACAAAACTGCTACTGTTTCTCCCTAAAACAGCCAATCATATCAAAGCTTCCTTTTCTATAATGTCTCAAAATAATACCTCTATTCTAGTAGAATCAAGTACAAAACTCCTAGGTGTTACCATTGACGACCAACTGAAATTTGACCATCACATTAATAATTGCATCAAAAAAACTCATCAGAAGCTAGGACTCCTATATAGAAACAAAAAATGTCTCTCCCATGAAGCTCGAACCAGACTTACACATGCTTACCTTCTACCTTGCTTAACGTATTGCTCCCAAATCCTTACTAATCTAAACTCTACTCTCCTATCAAAGCTTGAATCGACATACCACAATATTGCTAGATTTGCAGCTCAACAAACCTATAAATCCCACCACTGTCTATCCCTGAAACACTTAAGTTGGCTAGAACTACCCCACCTACTTCAGCTCACACAGCTTCAAACCATACACTCAATTTTTTACCAGCCAGAATACTGTCCTGCCTTGTTTTCTCTTATATCTAACTACTCACCAGCTAAAAATCTCAGGAGTTCATCCCTTGATCTATTACATATCTATAAACCCAAATCTAAATCAGGTCAAAACATATACAGCTACTACCCTTTTATGGCTTGGAACAAGCTCCCTCTGAAAATCAGAAATCTGACAAATGCCAAACAATTTAAGTTGCTACAAAAGAATACTGCAAACAGCAATGGACCTGCCATTGCTCTCATCCTCCCTGACTACAACCAATCAGCTAACATACTTCCGTCTACCACTATCATCGTCTGATCTACCTACCTTCCCTCCTTCCTTCTCCTAGTCCTTCCTTCCTTCCTGTCAATCATCTACAGATTCCCTCATCCTACTTCTTCTCTCACCCTCCTTCCTACTATCTATACACCTCCTCTCTCCTCTCCTTCTCTGAAATTGTTACTGATTAAGTTCTTCAAACACTAGCCTACTCTCTGTTGTCACCTTTCTGGATGTATTTTCGTCCGAACAGAATGTGCCTTACCCTAGAATTAACATATATATGTTTTTTTTTTTTTTTTGCTTATTCAGACATGTATGTACAACAATCTTATGTTTGTCAATGTTAAAATACTTAGTGTTTTTAGTCTTTTATACCAGTTTGTATAACATTACTTATTTTTACTGTATTATGGAGCTTTTCTCCCCCGGACTCTGCTGAAAAAGGTCTATGGCTCAGTCAGACATACCTGGTCAACAAATGTACAATAAAATAAAAACTAAATAAATAAATAAATAAATAAAAGGGATAAGATTCTCTCACAGCTTGTGTGGCAACACATATTTCATACACATATGGTATATAGCCTCCACCATTTTACCATCCATTTGGTATTATTGATCATCCCTTGATCAGAGATATAATTGAGTGTCAGGTATGGATGAAATGGGTCTCTGTTCCCTCACTAGGGGAATTACATATAAGAGGTACTCTGAGGGGTACATTTTCCAATTCATATCATATACACTGCAGTCTATTAGATTATTAAGACATATATGGGGACTGGAAACTGGTTCTATTTGCTCTTTGTCAACCATGGCCAGATAAAAACCAACCATAACTAAATAAGAATTTATATATATATATATATGTATATATATATATATATATATATATATATATATATATATATAAGTCTACTTTGCTTTGCTTGGTCAAAAGCCCATATATTCAAACAGTATTTTTGAGAGATGAAAATAACGAAAACCAAAATTCGAAAACGTACAGTTTTTCCCAGGGCAAGTAAATACTTGCCCAGTGTGGGGACATATGCCCTTTTCCCCACTGTAGTGCAATCCTGGAGTTGGTATATATAGCTATCGCTGTGTGTGTGTGTGGGGGGGTGTTGCAGATACTACTGTGTATTTTCATGACATTTTGGGCAAGTGTTTACTTGCCCTGGGAAAAATGTGCGGTTCAGGATTTTAGTTTTTGTTATTTTCGTCTCGTGAAAATAGCTTTTGAGTATTTTGATTTTCGAGCATGCAAAATTGATCTATATATATATATATATATATATATATATATATATATATATATATATATATGTATAAGCTTAATGCTAAATGATGTAGGCACAGCAGCAAAACACTATCAGCTGCTGTTTGCAGACATATATTGTCAGACCTGTTAATTATATGTACCAACTCTGAGATCACAAAAGAGTGGTGAAAGTGCAAAATCCCACTCCAATGTCTAGCGATCCTGCAAAGGAAATGGTAGGATCCTGTGATAAACTGGCATTTTAATAAAAAAAGCTCCCTTCTGAAACATTCACTGTACCAAGTACTGTTCCAAGTTACTTAATATGTTAAATAGTATCCCCATCATTCATTCATTTATTCATTCTGTGATTACCCACTTAGTGGAATTTAGGGTCAGAGGTGAACTGGAGACTATTCTAGCAATAAATGGGCACAGACAATGAAACTTATCCTATCTATAGCACCAGAATTTCATCTTCTATAAATGGAACATAGCACTAATTTTATTTTTATATTGTATTAAATTAGCAAACTCATTAGACGCAAGTGTCAGTTTTCAAGGGCAACTTGTAAACATTGTCTTGTAAGTGAGGTTCTCAAAGTTGCACAGAAGGTAAATGTAAACTGTGAGAATCAAACCCAGTGCTGCAAGATAAAGCTCATTAACAGCTTAGATGCTGCTGGTGCTTAAGTTTAACATAAGCATCTGAACATCCCATTAGCAAATCAAATCAGTATATGAGAACATGCCAAATCACGTAGCTGATAGCTGTTTATGTTCTCTGTGCATTTGTTTCATACGTCCCTGAAATACATTCTGGAGGAGCAGTGTGAGTAAGAAAAAAAAATCTCAGACTAAATAAAGACATGCGAATTGAAAGGGCAGTCATTTCTGTACTAACCCATTTTGACCAGTCTTAAAAGCCTTTTATGAAGGGAAACAAGATCCCTGTTTTGTGAATAATGTGAAATATGACCATGAACACTGACCTTAAAAATCATCAGAGGTAACTCAATACATTTGGAATTAAGTAAAAAGCATTGACTGTAGACATTAAAAATTAGTGACGGAGTGTGAACAAAGAAAGATAACTGAAAAAATATGCTTGCTGTAATGTCTTGTCCCTGGTGCATTAATCCACAGCACAGTATATTCATTGAAACTATACCAAGAATGGTAATGGATATGATAGCACATTAATTCAGTGGAATGTTACTCAGTAAGCTTAGCATTTCTAATGTTTACATACTATAATATTAAACTGACAATTAAGAAATTTATGGAAAATGTACTTTTAAGTAATTGAAATCATGCACATTTCTGATCCAGTCCTAAAGTTTATAGATGAAAGTAAATTTCATATAGGCTGTGCATTAAAAATACCACATGCTGTTTACTTGAAAATATAATATGTACCATCACATTCTCAGTCTTACTCAGTTATTCTAGCAGGCCATTCATATTAAACTGTTCTGTATTGAAACTGTTAAAAACAATTATCAGAATGCCTGGGAAATGTCATTTTATCCCTTGCATTTCTAATTATGAGACCCATGCTCATATTGTAGGAATAAGAATTAGAGATTGGGCACTGGTAAAAGAATAAAAAACAAGTCTATCTCTTTAATGTACTAAGATAGTGTTCCCTTTTTGTATGTTAAAAATCAGACTCAGATACCTAACAATAAGCAGAACATGCTGAATTACATGCTTCCATGTTTGCTTTGAAGGCATAGGGTCATTATCATTCCTTAGAGACTGCCCAGGATGAAAAAAAAAAAAATGCCATCTATCAAAAGCAACTGAAATATGAGCCTTAACAACCCCTGTTATCCTAAGTCCTTGGAGTAAATTCACAGTCCATTTTGTCAGAAATCTTACTGCACAAAACTTGCCAATCATATCAGTATTTTGAGACCTAGGCAGGGAAATGCTTAAGCACAACCATTTTCAACTCCATCTTCGGCAGGGCCTATGACAGAATACATTCCTTTTCAGCAATACTGAGAGGCCATAAATGCTATGATGCCTATTAATCGAAGACTTCTTATAAGTATTAAAAATGTGCACGCTGATTGGTCAGCACAACCAGCGTGCCAAATGTAAATCAGCATATAAGAATAGAAAAAAAGTACGGCTGGAAGTACCATTCAGTTGCCAGACTTTTCTATTGATATATGTTATGCAAGGTAGACCAAATACAAGAAAAATCAGGTATGTTCTGTAAAACAAAAAAGCAGAAATGCACCTGATTTTCTTTGTATTTCTGCATAGTCTCGGCCAACTGCCATATATCTGAACTGCCCAGAGTTTTGGAGAATGTCCACATTTTTCCCTCATAGTAAAAGAAAAAAAAAAACAATGGAGATTTTTTTCCTCCATTGTTTCTGTTGAACAGCATTGATGTACTGTGCAAGCATGGGAATGAAAGTCATATATGCATGTGCAGTATATCAGAAAATGTGGAAAAACCCTGGAAAGCAATGGGGATGAAGACTACAGCACAGTTAAACAAAGACATTATTTAAGAAAAGTAAGCACATTTTTTCTTAAATAATAATCATTGTATAATAGCAATAACCTACTCCTGGGTGTGGGTAATGCTGGATTTATTCATGGGTGTCTTTGTTTAATCACTTAGGCTTTGCCCTTATGATCAAACTATACCAACGATGGGTAAATTCAACATTACCCACATCCTGTTGTGAGTTCCTGCTTAAATGACTTTTTGTATTTTCTAGGGATAATAATACTCTGAGCTGTTTGGTGCCCATATATCTTAGTCTCTTGGTGCAAGAAATCTGGACAAAATCTGAAATAATGAGGGGACAAAGACCCAAAAATAGTGACAGATTTTAAATATTGCTCTTATAAACTTTGAAAGTTGCTACAATAACAGGATTTGTGTTAGCATGCATTTTCTAATGGAAATGAAGTCTGAAACTTAAACGCATGTCATTATTTTATGACTTCAGTCCTGAGTGATTTGCATGAAAACTACAAATTTTATGAGCAATAGACCAAATATTTGAGGTAAAAATCTGGACAGTTGAGAGGTATGTAGTCATTCATAATACTGTATATTACAATGAATGTGCTAATTATTTAATTATCACTGAATTTTTTAAGTGTCTATGTATGTGTATTGGAAAGGCATTTTTATAACTGTGTACAAGTCATCCAGGTTGTTACATTTCCATTTAATTATAAAGTATTTATTAGTATCCACTGATTGAAATCATGCCCACCGCAGTAATAGTATTATTTCTCTTGTTCTTTGATACATTACTTTTTATTGCAATAGAAAAACATAAACAATTAACTCCATTAAGATCTGAACTAAAAGTCAGAAGTGATAATGACAGAACAATGCTTTTCAGCTCAGTAAATTTAATCAGTATTCGAAATGTGTTAATTTTCACTAAGCTGTGATTGCAGTCTTGGAACGCCATCTCATCAGTATGTTAACCTGTTTATCCCGCTTTACCAACCAACCAACCAACCCCCTTTAATCATTTTCTTAAGTCACACAGTCTTCAGGGCAATAGTATAAAATGCTGCACTACTGTATGACAACACATTGCAATAGGATTGCATCTAGGTTCAACTGGGGTGGCACACAGGGCATATATTAACTTATGCCACTGCCATAATGAAGTTCGTTACTGATTGTTAGACATAGGTGGCGTGATGACTGAGCACTTTTTTATTACCAGTTCTGCTCATACATATTTTATCTTAGTCCATGATGCAGTTTTGTCTTGTCTTCTTTTCTTACTTATATTTTGGTATTTTTTTAAGTCTGTGGTAACTGTTTTTACTTTCAATTTTAACTCTGGTGTCTTTTTATTAATTTTAAGCTTGTTTTGTAAATTCCTAATTATTTTCTATTTGCTGAAGTAGACCACAGCTAATACTCAACACATTAGATACACATTCTATTTGTGAGTTGAGAAGCATAGAAATGGATCTTGTGCCTGATCCAAAGTGCATGATATATGTCTAGTCAAGGATTATCATAGCATTCCAGTAAATCTTTATTAGTTATATAGCCACAGATCACAATTTTATTTTAACCTCACCTCTGAATTTCTGCCCTTCGGCACATTAATGAGATCAACTTAAGGATTGGCCCACTCAATCTCAGGACAATAGCCCTAAAGCCTGATTGTTCCCTGACTCAGGCAAGAGTCTGTTGTCACTATGTTTCCTGTCGGAGGCAAAGGTTGGGCACCAGCAAGGTGTCATAACTGTAAGGGTTCACTCCTGGTGAAGGTCAGTGGTTTACCTTGGTGCTGCTGTCTAGTAGAGAATCATGCCCCCCACACACCAAACCTCCAGGCTTTCCTGTAACACGTAGCTACTACAGTTCTCTTAGCTGCATCCTGCAGTACCCTAGTCTGCCAGATGGGATCAATGATTCAGAGGAGCTAGCACCTCTGTTCCCCTGAGGTGGGTCAGCTAGTACTGGCAATTCAGTCCTGTGCTATGCCCAGTACTTCCAGCAAATTTAGTTACTAACTAAACAAACACAGGCCATCTGCAGATTAAAATGTTTTGACAAAGATCAAAAACTTGTGTAAACCAATTAAAAAAAAATCACACTGGCATCCTTCGGGAGATGACATGTGGCAATAACACAGCAAATTAATAATGTAATAGTCATCTGTTAGATAATAATATAATTGACAGGTGCTGTTCTGTTTATAGTCAAAAGACAAACACACAGGAAGTGAATAAATACAGCAATAATTACTCAGATAAAAGTTAGTATAATTGGCATATAATGTGCTGTGTTGTTTATGGTCAATAACATCATATGTGTACCTTTTATTGTTTGATTTAACGTATTCTATCCTCTTGACCGAGGGGCTGAGAACATCAAAGCACTTATCGTGACATCTCATCAATGTGTAATCATAGTACAATACAACACTGCAAGCCAGTACACTTGTATATGTACCTGTTCACCCCTGTCTCTGCCAGCCTTTTCATCACTTGCTGTCTCTATCTTGCCTTCTAATATGAGCAAAACTTGGTAATGTAGCCAAGGAGTTCAGTTTTCATTGAGCAATACTTTTTACCAGTTGTCAAGTTGTATTGAGTCACTGTAAAATGGACTCATCTAATCTATGCTGTGTCCATCCCACTTAGGGAAGACTGTGATATATATACATCTAAAGACATCGGTATTTTAAAAGTCATCCTTCCTTAAAATCCAGCTGTAACACCTGTATAATAAATTGAGCCGGAGTATTTGTTTCAAGATCCTAAGCTTTACAGTATTGCTTATTCTACGATCCTTTCATATCTGGACAGGCATATCTGGGAAATATACAAAGGGTATCCATTGATGTGAAAGTTTAAGTAACTTTGAAAAATTAAAGTATCTGAACTTGTAGATATTTAAGAGGAGACCTTATTCAGATATATAAAGCTTTTAGAGAAAAAAATATCTCTGGGAATGTTTGGGGTTATTAAAGAGTAGTTGAAAATCATCTGACAGCTTGTGTAGGAGATCATATAGGAATGAGATATGTACTAATTGGTTCTCTGAGAGAATAGCTGATGCACAGAATAGACTAACAAATAATAAGAAAACAAGCACTAGTTGAAATACTTTTAAGAACTTAGACACTTATAGAAATTGCTGTTTTGTATACTGGCAGGCTAAAAGGAAATTATTTCCTATACCTGAAATATTTGTATGTATGCATGTATGTATGCATGTAAGCAATCTAATTTTTGACCTAAATGAACACAGCCTGATCCAGTTTTTTTTACTATAGTCACTATCCTGAATCCTAAGTGACGGAAGTGACCTCACTTGCTCTAGATGTATTCCATAGCAGTATGTATCAAAAGATTCTTCTTGCTGATAAACTATCAAACCTTTCATTTTGGTAGTATTTATTTCAGCAGATTATTCTGTTGATGACAACTCATCCATATTGTTTAATAGGTGCTGTAAATCCTCTTGTGAAGAGAACAGTATCCTCAGCATAATGCAGATAGGTAATGTTTATTCAAAAATCATTTCAAAAATCATCTACAGAGTTCTCCATCACCTATATTATATAGAGAGAAGCATAAATGTCCGATCAAATAACTTTCTGCGTTCTTGTCTTTAGTTGAAATGCTTCTGACAGAATATCTCTTCTCTGAGGTTTACTTGATGATTTATATAAAAGTTTCTAATATCCTCCAGTAATATTTTTGCTCACAACCATTCAGCTTAGCACATTCCAAAACTTACAGAAGTTCACTAAATCAAAAGAATTATGGAGACCATCGACAAAGGATGATGCATTCCTATATTTTTTCAATACTCATACAAAGATGTAACACTTGATCTCTAGTGCTAAGCTCTTCCTGAAGCCCATCTGTTCTTCTTTAGCTTCAGTTCCAACAACTGATGAAGTGAAGAAGAGTGTATAAAAATATCTGGCTGGCATGGCTGAAAAGTGATATTGTCCAGTGATCTGCACAAGCTGATGTTCCTGCTTTTTCAGGTTTGTCATGATGACAAAATGGATGCAGTCATCTGGCCACTGACTCATGTATATGAACTTACCACAAAGATTTGTAAAGAACTTGATTGTACCATCTCCGCTGACCTTAGTTTGTGGTACCTGATGGCATTATGAGTATCCTTGTCCAATATCCTTGGTTCTTACTCATTTGAACCATCGACAGCATCATCACTCTCATCATTATGATACAATTCAGATGTATAAAATTTCCAGTGGCTAATGATGTCATTCAAGTTATTTAACAGTCTTCTCTTGCAGTCATCAAATTTCAAAACCAGAGTGTAGCTGTTTGATGTCATACACCTTTTATAAATCGTTTTTTGTTAGACTTGCTTCAGTATTTGTCCATTGTTGCTCTAACCATGCAGCTCTTGTCTCCCTCTGTAGTTGCCCTTAGTTTTCAGCATGAGGAGCACAGTATCACATTGCACCCTCTGGTGACCACTATTTACTTGTGTTTAGGTATTTCCTTATCTGCTTTAGTCATAAAGCCTCTTCTGAAATCCACCTTTTCTAGAAAAATTGGAAGGAGCTGCTCTCCATGATTGTTATGATAATATTTCCACTGCTTCTCAAGCCCTTTATCTCCCTCTTCTAAAAGTCTTTTTGTTTCAAACCTATTCTTGACTTCTTCCAAGAAAGCAAACGTGGTAGTGTCAGACTCAAGTTTCACCAGGTTAAAACATAGGGGGGACACCTTGAATTGTTCACACGAATGCCTATGCAAAGCAATATTCACCATACTACAATCTGATCAAGCCCTGGATATACTCTCAAGATCTTAATACCATCTTAATGATTTTTATCTGACCAAAAGGTAAGTAATTTCATTTTCTGATCATCTGGGGACATCCAAGTATACCATCTCTGAAATGGATGGTGGAATATCGAGTAGTAACCACTAAACTGTTTTCCTGGCAAAAGTCTATGAGTAATCTTCCTCAGTCATTCATTTATTTCATTTTAATCAGATTTACAACAGAGATTTCTCACAGCAGTGTTCTTCCATACCTTTACATTGAAGTTCCCTCCTACAATCAAAATATCCTGTGATATGTTGATGACAGCTGACTGGACAGTATAGGAAGAGTCCTGCTTGTCCTCATCTTTTGCAGGTCTCACTAGATGAAGGTAATGGGGAAAGGCTTACTTCCTAATCATGCAGAGACATTTCCCTGTGCCAACACAAAACTGTCTGTGTTTCTGTCAAGAATTATGTTGATCCCTAAACTCCACTTTTGCTGTCCTGAAATGACATTGACTGATATCTGCCTAAAATTCAAATTATATTATATTCTGTACATTTGCAGATTACACAAATAGATACCAAATGGTATTTTCTAGCATGCACATGTGTATTGTACATGAAAATAGTATTTCCTGTTCACTATCAACAATGGCCTCACATCAAAACCTCATTAAGAAACATAACTTTTTGTTTAAATAAGTCCAAATATGCTGTGGCTCTTTCTTATCCTTCCTTACTTCCATTTTCAAGCTATAGTATCACTTTTTTAGGATTCGTTCATTAATGAAAATTAACTCACTCATCTGATGTCTGTATGAAATACTACTGTACTGTAAACTACTGGTTAATGTATATAATATAGCAGACTATTGATTGTTACTCATGTATTTCAATTCTACTATACATACATTTTATGTCATATTCGGAGACTGCAATCCATGCAACTGTTTTCTTGCTTGTTTGAAATTTTTGTCAGTTTTTATTATTATCTGTGTGACACACCTGCACTGGCCCAGTAATCAAGGACCCTCAATCCTCACCACTGGCAACAGTAAGGAACGTGCACACTGGGAGGATGGCAAGTACACACACAGTAAACTGCAATTTCCCTTAAGAGTAGATAGAGATCACAGTCAGTCTGGGGCTGGTTTCTCCCTCTTTTTCCAGATTCCCAATAAGACTCCCCACTGGGACAGCTATAGGTTTGAGATCTCAGCTGAGTGGCCGAACCAAGATCTTCAGTACCCAACCAGTGCTTCATGTCCCTGCTCATGTAGCTGACACACATACTCTTTGAGATTTGATTTATATACAAACACACACACACACACACACACACACACACACACACACACACACACACACACACACACACACACACACACACTGGGAAAGGCTGGCACAGGTTTACTATCTATGCCCCCTTCTGCCCAGAGTATAAGGTAGTTCTGACTGCCACCAAACACTCTTTATCAATACTTTAAGACCCTTAACAAAGGGTGTCCAATCCTACTGTGTAATATTACTATTAATCCAAATAGTAGTTTGACCAAGAGCCAGGCTATTAGTAGTGGCATGTACAGTGTCACCAAATAGATATGCAAGTATGCTAAGAGCTTAAATATCTCTAAACTAACCAGCCACAATTGAAAGGTTTAAATATATTTAATAATACATAATAAAAGAACAAGACAATACTCAGTAAGTAATCAATTACATCAGAGTTCAAAATCACAGGAAATATTTAAAGCAACATTGCAGGACAGTCTCAAATAAATAAAGAAAACATTTAAGCTATGCTTTGCTATATTCCTGTCTGAATCTAAAAGAGTTACTATGCCCTAAAAACTTAAATAGAGCAACATGCAGACATAAGTGGAAATGGTGAGTGGATGTTCTTGTTAGGTCAATGACAAAATATAAAATGCTCCCCTTTCTGTCTCTCTCAGCGAGTTCATAAATTAATATCAAATATTACTACTGGCTTAGCTTGGATGACATCACTTTTTGTCACCTGACTTTAGTTCCCAAGCTAACCCCCCATTTTCAGAAATTACCAACATTTTAGCATCTCCCAGTGAAAAATACATATCTCTCAGATATTTGCAACTGCTGGAAGACATAAAACAATTAAACACTTACAAAACAATGTAGAAGGCACCCTAGTTTTAGACATCCAGTCCCCTTCCTGCATTGAAACTAACTTTTATAGCACAATCATAAAACAATTTAATTACAACTATTTTCTTGAAGTTTTGCAAGTTAACCCACTATGTTTTAGTTCCCACTGTTAAAACGTATGTTTACACGTGTGCAATAATTTATATACATTTCTGCAATAATCCAGCAGGGTACGCTGTGGTCACACATCCAGGCTCAGCACTGTACAAATCCTGTTCAACAACACACATCTGTACCAGCAGTTTAATATACACATAACATACAGTTCTAATACTTTTGTAAGACAAGCATATGAATCATGTTGATATTCACAAATGACATATGATTATTTACAACATTCCAGATCACTGGACTGGCAGTGTGACATTCTGTGTAATTTGTTAATTGACTCTGGAGCTTTTCTCCCTCGGCCTCTGCTGAAAATGGGCTCTGTCTTGGTCGAACGTTCCCAGTAAACAAATGTTAAATAAATAAATGCATATATGTCTGAAGTAATTCACAGTGGTCAAACCTAATCTCTATAATCTGACTTTTTTTCTGAAATTATTCCCTGAACCTAAAAATCTGAATCTACACTACACTTTAATTTAGGGTACAGTGATCTTCAAGTCTGTAAATAAAGATGGGTCTTTCATGTACTGTTCTTTTAAAAAATTTTCAGTTTTTCAGTAGGGTATAATTGCTGGAAAAAATAAATTAATTCATTAGTATAGACAGTCAAGTGTCTATGTGTTAAACTCTGTTACATTTGCTAATACAAAGAAGGCATAAATATATGAGTACAAATATAGTTTAAATCACACCATAGAGTATTTCCCAAAAAACTCTTTAATAACCAAGATTAAATTATTTTGTTGTAAAGAACTTCATCAGAATGTAATCATCATATTATATCACATCCTTTATGTATCAAAAACTCTATCATGTGATACAGTTGTTGCAACTGTATCATGTGATGGAGTTTTTGATACAAAAAGGATGTAATGTAATAGGGTCTATATTAGATAAATGAAAGTTTATCTAATTGAACGCTCACATGAGCGAATATCCAAGAACTCGAAACTGGAATTGTGGGGGGCTGCACCCTCCCGCTAAATATATATTCCAACTCCGAGATCGCACTACAGTGAGGAAAGGGCAAATATTCCCACCTTCACTGTACCGCGATCTCACAGTTGCGGCTTTGAGTTCTGCAATTTTCGCTCATGTGAGTGTTTGATTAGAACTTTTGTTTATCTAATATAGACCCATGTAATATGATGCCTAAATTCTGATGAAATTCTTTGTCACAAAAATGTTTAATCTTGGTTATTAAAGAGTTTTTAGGGAAATATCCTACAATGTGATTTCTGTTTATATAGGTTTATTTGTTGCACACTGAGTTAATGCATTGTATTTGAGGTTAAAGATATATTTTATGCAGTATGGCATCATTTAATCCTTCTCATTGGTGTAGTTGTTATTTGTGGCAGTATTGTCAGTATGGATTCCTTGGATGATATTCCTTCCCTATTTTCACCAGTACAAAGGGAAGAGATCAACAGAGTGCATTCTGAACTCACAATCATTAAAGGTGAATTGACATGCGTTATTGAAATGCTGAGCCAATCAGAATGTGCAGTTTTGAGCGGAACTCACAAACAGAAGAGGAATACATCATCAGGAAGTAATGGGAAGGATGGTGAGCTGAAATGAGTGAGCCCTGAATCCTCATTCACTACTGGAGAAGCAGAAGTCGGCGTTTTGGGACATAATGGCCTCAATCATCAACGGCAACATATAATGAACAAGGCAGTAATCGGACTGCTTTATCTGAGACTAATCAGAACTCGTCCTAAAGATACTGTTACATGTAAAAATGTCATTGGTAACATAGCAGCAGCTTCTACATCAAATAATATAACTGTGGAATATGCAGCAGCATTAAAAGGAAATCATGCAGGTCACAATTATAATGATAAATTCAGCAGTGGGCCTGATGTTATGTATGATTTTGAGAGACTAGTGGGCAAATAATTTTGTTTTAATAATCATACAAGGCAGCGGAATAAAACAGACTATGTTTAAACAGAACATTCTGAATTTTTTTTAACTTCTGTGTAAAGGCAGTAAGAAGGATGAAATGTTTTATTTTGTCATAAACAATTCATAGTACCAGTCATTCTTAAAATATCATATGCTAGAAAAAAGCATCAGGATGTATTACACTTTAGGAATAAACAATACTGCAGCCTGTAGTTATTTTTTCTTTTTCTGAATATGATGGATTTTTATTTTGTAAAAAATTAAGAGAGGCCTGTCTAAATGTTAAAGAAAGAGAAGAGTGGAATTGTTCACTAAATACACTTTGACACCCCCCCTCTGGGCTATTAATCAAGGAGCCTGAATTCTCACCCCTGACACTGGAGAGGGATGTTCACTTGAAACAAAAATGGATACACTCTGTATTTCCAGTTGCAGCTGTCTGCATCAAGCACAATTTCCCTTAAGATCACACAGGGAACACACTCATTCCAGAGTCTGAATTTCTCTCTCTGTCTCCCTCCAGGTCCCCAATAAGACTCCCCACTGGCACAGCTATAGAGTTGAGTCCTCAGCCGAGTGTCCAAGCCAAGTCCTCCAGCACCCTCTCTGTGAAACCAGTGCTTCATGACCCTGCTCTAAACAGTTGACACACACACACACACACACACACACACACACACACACACACACACACACACACACACACACACACACATACACACGCACGCACACACACACACACACACACACACACACACACACACACACACACACACACACACACACACACACACACACACACACTCTTTGAGATTTGATTTTCAGAAACACACACACACACACACACACACACACACACACACACACACACACACACACACACACACACACACACCTGGGAAAGGCTGGTACAGATTTATTAGCTAGGCCCCCTTCTGCCCAGACTATAAGGTAGTTACTGCCACTAGACACTCCAACGCCAACTACTCTAGGGTTCTTACAAGGGTAGCCAGTTATACTGAGTAAAATTAATACTTATACAGATAGTAGTGTTAGACCAATGCAGTAAGGCTTTCGGGAGTGGCCACAGAGTCACTAAATAGATATAACTACTCTGAAAGGTTAGAATATTCTCTAAAGGACCAGCCACAATGAAAAGTTTAAATATATTTAGCAATAAATAATAAAAGCCCATGAAAATACTAAATATCTATTTACAATAAATGCCAGAGTTTCAATATCATGAAATATTAAAATAACACAGATGAATAGATTCACACAGATACAGACAAATAGTACTTAACTAATCTCACTATATCTTCCTGACTGATCTACTAAAGAATTACTACTCCCTGGACACTTACTAGAGCAAGGCAAGATGAAGTGAGGGATGCTTCTATGGCAGGTTTAAAGAACAGAGTGCTATGAGATGTCAGTCTCATCTAATATTAAAAAACATCATTTCAGTGATGGATTATAGAATGACATCACATATATCTGGTCATCTGACTACTGGTTTCCATGCTACCCCATTTTCTAGCAACTGCCCCAGAATCTCGCACATATGTGTCAATAATACACACATAGAGATTTGTTAAGATATCTTGCAGCTTCTGGAAGTTATAAAACAGTAGACATTTTCACTTTTACAACAAGAGCAAATAAACCATTCTCTGGCACAGACATTTTGTTACTGTCTGCAGTCAGAACTGTAAGATACGATCTTTATGGCCTAAATTAAGTAATTTAATTTCTTACTATTTTTCAAACTTAGCTGGACTGAGATTAACCTATTCTCTTCCAGTATTCTTTATTAACATGTATACATTTCCTCAGTTACAATACAGTCAGGACCCACTGTTGGTACATTTTTAACACATGCGGCTTTACAAATACATTTTCAGCAAAAACATCTGTACAAATCAGTCTGATATACAAATGAAATATAATTATTTGCAAAACTCCAGCTAGCTATACTGGCATATGTTACACATCCACTACTCTGGCAATACCACACATCATCACATCTCTCTCCTCTTTGAAGACTCAAGCTAATTTGTCAAGTGACCCTTGAGAACCATTGTTTGAGAGGAATAAGCCTGTCTGAGAATAACCCATACCCTGTCTTTAGAACCCATCTGCTTTGGCATTGCTGACACCACTGCAGTGCTGCACTATCATGTCATATGCCTGCAACCCTAGGCTCCACCTTAGTAACTTGGCATTTTGTAGGCTGGCTTGACATAGCCATAGATCCCCCTCAGACTCTTCCTGCTATCCACTGCAAATACTCAGCACCACATCCTCCCTATCATGTTATGGTTTTATCATGTTAACATGGTAAAAGTTGTGCCACTGCCTCCTGCCTAGCAGTTCTACCTTGTAGTTAACATCATTGACCTTCCTTACCACTTTGAAGGGTCCTTCCCAAGCTGCCTGCAGCTTATTGTGTCTGACAGGAATGAGAACCATAACCTGCTGTCCCACAGCATACTCTTGGGCTCGAGCACTCCTGTCATACTAGACCATTTTCTGCATTTGGGCTACTGCCAGGTTCTTCTGGGCCACGCTCATGAACTCTCTAAGCCTTGTTCTGAGGTTTAGGACATATGCCATAACAAACTCCTTGTGGGATTCATACTCACCCTCCCATTCATCACAAATCAAGTCTAAAGGTCCTCTCACCCTATGCAAGTGCAGCAACTCAAAGGGTGAAAAACCTGTGGATTCCTGGGGTACCTCTCTGTATGCAAACAGCAGATGGGGCAAATATCTGTCCCACTCTCTCTTAAACTGGTCTGCAAATGCTTGTAGCATGGTCTTTAGTGTAGAGTTTAACCTCTTAACAAGACCATTAGTCTGGGGATGGAAGCAGGTGGTCTTTAGGTGCTTCAACCCACAGTGCTAAAGTTTGGTACCCCTGTTGTCTCCAGAAAACCTATCAATGGCATACTGTTATTCTCACTTGCTGGCTTCCCCACCTAATTTTCCCCACTTTACTTCTGTGGAAATCTATATGCTACATGGCCCCACTGGTTACATTTAAAACATTTAACCCTTGCTTGATCCTCGCTGTGTACCTGAACTAGTGGCTTCCCCTGTTACTGGTGGACTCTGTTGAGGTGGTTTAAGCTGCCCACCATGGATTCCCTTATATGCCTGTGCAGTATTGGGTAACCCTGCCTGTGCACTGATGCCTTGCTTGCTAAGTACAGATTCCTTTTTTTATCTCCAGCTCATCTGCAGAGTTGCACTCCTGGTCTACCAACCAGATTCTCATGTCCTCAAGCAAAGTGCTAAGGGCTTGTTCCCTTATCAAAAGGTCTGTCAGCCCTTCAAAAGTGGTGACCTGAAACCCACTCACCCACTTATGAAAATAAGTGCTTAACTTAGCAGTATAATCACATACACTTTCATCTGCCTTGCGTCTATGCTCACAAACCTTTTCTCTGTAAACTTCAGGTGTTAACTTAAAACACTCTAGTAAGCAATGTTTTACTCTATCATAGATTAAGCAATCAATATCAGACAATTTAGAAACAGCAGTTACAGCTTTACCATGGAGTAAGGAGATTAGGAACCATACCCAGAGCCCTTGGTCAACATTATACTATTCATATACTCTTTCAAATATATGAATAAAGGTATCAAAAGTATCACCCTCTGTAAATTGTGGATGAAATTTACTGACCTTTATTGCTTCTGTGATTTGGTTATTCTCTTCTCCATTGCCTCCATGACACAGGTGAAAAGTCAGCATCTCCCTCTCATGTTGACGCTGCTTTTCATTTTCTTTGGCCTCCTAACGCTGCACTCTGTCTGCTTATTTTAATTCCCAACGTTTGGCCTCCAGTTCAAGTCTCTTTAGCCTTAGATGGATTTTTAAGTCCTTTGAGGAAAAGGTGAACTGCTCTGTTTCTGAGAGCTTCAAATTCCCACCACTAGACTGTTTATCCTCCTGGTTGGTGGTCTGAGCTGTGACTAAGGTTGAAATCATTTTCTCTTTAGTCAGGTTGGCATATACCAGTCCTTTGGCTTCACACACTTTGGTCAACTGGTTCTTTGTCAGCTTGGCATAATCCTCTGCTAAGATCTTTGCCTGCTTTCCCCTGACTATACTAAACAAACAAAAAATACATCAATAAATAAAACTGTTGTGAAATGAAACTCTGAATGTTTATCTTGTGGCTGTTGAGAATACACACACCTTCAGTGACAACTGCCTACAAGCTACAGAACTTCAATTAATATCCACATCACTGCTCACCAATATGTGACATCCCCTCTATGGCCAGTAATCAGAGAGCCTGAATCCCCACCACTGACACTGGAGAGGGACATTGACTTGGAAAAAAAATGGATACACCCAGTATTTCCAGATGCAGCTCTCTGCATCAAGCACAATTTCCCTTAAGAGCACACAGGGAACACACTCAGTCCGGGGTCTGGAGTTCCCTCCCTCTGTCTCCCTTCAGGTCCCCAATAAGACTTCTGACTGGCACAGCTATAGAGTTGAGTCCTCAGCCAGGTGTCCAAGCCAAGTCCTTCAGCCCCCTCTCTGTGAAACCAGAGCTTCATGTCCATGCTCCAAACAGGTGATACACACATTCTTTGAGATTAGATTTTCAGACACACACACACACACACACACACACACACACACACACACACACACACACACACACACACACACACACACACACACACACACACACACACACACACACACACACACACACACACACCTGGGAAAGGCTGCCACAGATTAACTATATGTGTCCCCTTCTGCCCAGACTATAAAGTAGTTACTCCATCAGACACTGCAAAGCCAGCTACTCGGCTCTTACAAGGATACCCAATTATACTGTGTGAAATTAATACTAATACATAGTATTATTTTACCAATGCAGTAAGGCTTTCAGGAGTGGCCACAGAGTCACCAAATAGATATAAATACTCTGAAAGGTTAAAATATTCTCTAAAGGACCAAACACAATGACAAGTTTAAATATATTTAATAAAAAAAATAATAAAATAACATAAAAATACTAAATATCTATTTACAATAAACACCAGAGTTTCAACCATAGGAAATATTAAAATAACATAGATAAATAGATTGACACAGGTACAGAAGAACAATACTTAACTAATCTCACTGAATTTTTCTGACTGATCTATAGAATTACTATTCCCTGGTCTCTGAGTTCTCTGAGACTCCAATCTCATCTAGCATTAAAAAAAGAACATTTCTGTGATGGATTACAGAATAACATCACACACATCTGGTCATCTGACTTTGGTTCCCATGCTACCCCCTTTCCTAGGAAATGAATCTCGCACACGTGTCAGTAATAAACACACATAGAGCTTTGTTAAGATCTGTTCCATCTTCTGTAAGTTATAAAACCATAAACACTTCCACTCTTCCTACAGGAGCTAATAAACCATTCTCTGGCACAGACATTTCGGCTCTGGTTGCAGTCAGAACTGGAAGATACAATCTTTAGGGCATAAATTTACTCATTCACTCCAATGGAGCTCAGGAAATTTGCACTGTAACACCAATGGGTGAAGCCTAAGCCTTCTAACAGAATCAAATTATGTCCTTGCATTCCAAACAAATGTTCATATCTCTGGAACCATAGGGATTATGAAAAGTAGTATAAATGACAAACTCTCCAGCAAATAGTATTTTTATAATGGTAGTATTCTTTAGGTTCTAGCTTTTAAACTGAATTTTATAAGTTGCATTAAACAAAGTAACTGTTATGTTTGTAATATTTTGTAAACAACTTAATATATCTAGTTACACATATACTGTTAGCGGCATTTTATTAATCTAGCTGAGAGCTTTCATATGAGGCTGTGTTACTATGTCTCTGTTACTTGGTTGCCAAGATACTTAGAAAAATGTGGACATTATATATTTATAAAGTAATAGCATCGAAACAACGATTAATATCTGATTACTGACACCAGACAGAGGTCACATATTAATGCAAGCGAGTTTGCCATTGTGTAAGCTTTAAGATGAAATCTTTTAAAACCATGTCCACAGCATGATTTTGGAATTATTGATGCAAATATGAACAAGCAATATTTGATGCCTAGAGGAGTCAGTAGTAGGTGACTGTACATGCACCTGGAAGTGTCACTCAGATGTATTGAGTTAAGTAATTTAATTTCTTACTATTTTTCAAAGTTAGCTGAACTAAGATAAACCTCTTCTCTTCCAGTATCCTCTGTTAACACACACACACATATATATATATATATATATATATATATATATATATATATATATGTATGTGTATATATCCTCAGTACAATACAGTCAGGACCCACTGTTGCTACATTTTTAACAGAAGCAGCTTGTCAAATATATTTTCAACACAAGCATCTGTACAAATCAGTTTGATATACAAATGACATATAATTATTTTCAAAACTCCAGCTAGCTATACTGGCATATGTTACACATCTACTGCCCTCTTTCTCCTGGCATAGCTGGCAATACCTCACATCGTCACATACACTATTTCACTTTTTGGGAAAATCCTACTTGAATCGTATACAAAAAAATTCTTAAACAAGAAATAAGAAATTAAGGAAGACTTTTTTGCAGAGACATGTTGCAAAATATCCAGTTATGTTCATTCTGCAGAATCTTAAAAACAATAATAATAGTAATAGGTAAAATTGCAAGTATTTATGAATTATCATAAATCACCAATTAACCTATTAACTAACTAATCTCCTTGCCCAGAGAAGTTTGTATAAAAACAGGAAAGATCATGTGGTCATTGAAGTAAGTCTAATATGATGTATTTCCTTTGGTTTGAAAAGTTTTAAGTAAATAAAGGTAAATATCCAAAGCATTTTTGCAGTCTGAAACACACATCTGAAAATGTACACTCATATTGTTCACTCATTAGTATAATGAATCTGAAGCTGAAACAATATTCATCCAAATAAATTGATGTCCTCAAAACTTTATTAGCATTCAATTATATAAATTATTATCTGTGTTTATAAATTAATGTCCTAAATGCATATCTGTGTTAACATATATAATAGTTTTTTCTAGCACATTATGTTAGCCGAGGACTTTCTCATTGCTGCACATGGTTAAGTGATATGTACTGTAGGCCCTTTTGCTCTTCAAATGAAAGGTTTTATTCTTAATGATCCACATAGGATCATAGGATTAGAGGATTAGAGGATCATTGCTATACAACGCAATTTAACCAGAGTACATGTGCATCTTTCCAAAAACCACCCTTGGGTTCTATCATTCCTTCCAAGGAGAGCAAGGCCTGTATAGCCCTGTGTAACTGCAGTTGCTCCCATTAAATTATCCAAAATATGTCTGAAGAATGATAAGGAATCTATTTGCTTGACCTATAGGAAGAACCCACACCAGAGTAGAGGGAGAGTGATGAACCTATCATCCCATCTATTTTTACTTCTTTCACGATGTAGGTCGTGATCTCTTGTTCTAGTGTTGGCTACACTATTTGACCTACTGAGAAAAAAGAGATTAAGGATAGCAGGATCCTTGAGAGCACAGTAAGCAAGGCATGGGTACCCCTCTCAGGAGCTTATATCACACTAAGTACAAGTATAAGGATGCCAGTCTGTCCTGGTAGCTAAGATTTTTGAGGTCAGACTGCACTTTTTTTCCCAATTTTTTTTTTTTATGTGTCTAGTAAGATGCATAATAAAGAGTTTGTTATATTCAATAATGGCTCTGATCAAAGCAGAATATAAGAGAATAATGATTTCCTTAGTTTTTAGAAGAGATGTCCTTAGCAATTAGTTACAAGATATAGAAGGATTTCCTAACAATCGTTGCCACATGGTGGAAAGGAAGCTATCAACCCAGGTACTCGAGTCTGTATCCACTGTCTCACTTGATATGTGGTGTTGTTGATGTAGTAGGTTGAAGCATTTTGCTGCTTCCTGAATGGGATAATACTCATTTCTAGGCATTTAGTTTAAGTTCTTTTTCAGTGCACCAGAAGTTTACTTATGTTCATTTTTTGAAGGTATAAGTATCTTGTGTTGACTTCTCAATTGCACCCTGCATGCAATTATCAGGAAATATGATTTACCAGAGATCAGTGTTATCAATTCTGAAGTCAGAGAAATAAATGCCAAATATGTAGGGGTTCAACACAGATCCCTGGAAGACGCCACTGGTCATCTTCTCCATGACTGAGGAGGAGTCAGTAACTCTGACAAAATGCATTCTGTCCTTGAGCCAGCTTGCTATCCATCTTACCAGGTAGGGATCAATGTTTAATTGCCATAAGCTTAGTTATGATTTTATCATGTAATATGGTAAAACAATAAGTAAAACGGTGACACGGAAAAACCAATCAGTTAAAAACCAAAAAGAAAATTCTAGCAAAGCTTGACCTTCCACTGTGTGATACCTTAAACCTCTCATATTAGAGATGACATGGGATATATGCAAATTACCCTTTAATGACATCAGGTGTTTCAGCAAAATGGCAATTCTGAATACCCATGAATTTTTCTTTTAAGTCTATTTATGGACAACTTCAGGTCAAAAAAGCCAAAACCCACTAGTTGTGGACATTCATGTTTCTGCCTTCTTATGGTATCATCAGCACAGCATAAGTGGAACATTTGGCTAACATGTGGAAACACAGGGTTGTCATACCCAACCCATAACTAAAACATTTCCCTGTATGGAAATTGGCTTAGTGGGCCTTTAGGGCTGAGGTCAGTTTCCTGTTGACTCTTGGGAGAGCTTCATGGATTTACAATATGTGTGAATGAAGAAGGAGTAGATGTTACCTTGTTTGCTGGAGGTTAGGATCTTCTAGGAGGTTCCAGATATTTTTTTTGTTTACTGCCTCAGCATAAACTGTGGGTCTAGTGGCATGTTGTTATTGACGTGGTCTTATGGAGATAAGATGCTTATTGGTAGTGGAATAATGCAAGATGTTTGCCTCCATGTTTCTTAAATATTTTTCTTAGGTAGGACTATCAATTGGCAGAGGTGAATAGTCAGTAATCATAATGAAATTGTAGAACACTAAATGCGCTCAAAGAGAAATATGAACTTATGGAATGGACAACTGGAATGAGAGAGGAGAAGAAAATCCAGTATTCAATGGACATGGACCATGTGAAGAAAGGGTAAAGATAAAATGGTGCTGGGCATGATATGGAATGTTAATGCAATTAAAAAGGCAGACTCTTTCTGCCACATACCTCTCAGTTTTCCAGATTTTCACAGACTGTCCACATTTTTGCTACAGTTTTTTGGTCTGTTCCTCATAAAATATGTGACTTTCTGGCACATTATTTTATTTTGACTTTGTTTTATTTGTTTCAATTCATTAAGTAGTGAAGTCACCAAATAATGATGGTCATTTAAGTTTCAGACTTCATATCATTCAGAAAATGCATGATAAAGCAAAACCTGTTATTCTAGAAACTTTCTAAGTTTATAAGAGGAATATTTAAAAATGACTTATTTTTAGTCCTTTATCCCCCATTATTGTAGGTTTAATACTAGGCTACATGCCCTTGTGGGCCATTTTAAGCTTAGCCAATTTCTCTTTTTGTGCATGAATTAACCTATTCCATTTATTAGAGGCTGGTAATACCCACCCCATGTTCAATAATTAAATATTACCCCTAATGAGAATAACTGGGATCATGCCACATATAATTTGGGGGAACCCATACATGGAATAAAGCATTTAGGAGCTGCCTCTGTCCATTAGTAGTACAGGGGGCAATCCTATAGTACATTTTCTGTTTCTCATCCATAGATCCAAGTTGTGCTTGAATATGGACAGGTATGAACTTTGTTTTATGTAACTGGAGCTGAGTAAAGGGAGACAACGATATCCCTAGAGCTAGACATAATCTCCTTGTTTATAAACTGTGCAATATAGAAGAACTTTCTTATAACAATGGATATATGCTGGTCAAAAGTTAGGTCACTGTTCACATAAGTTCCCAGATCTCTAACAACTGAGTGTATTGTCATTGTGGTATTTCATCTGGGTAGTTAACATCCCAAAGGATACAATAATGCATTTATTTTGTTTTTATTTTCAGTCAATGATTTTGGCCCCAGTTATTTATTTGGAACAAACCTTCCTGCAGGATGGAAGTAATTTGGTGATTCAGTGACCACCCCTAGCTTGCAGTCATCTGCAAACTTAGTCAGCCAATGGCTTTTGATATTGGCTTTTACTTCAGAAAAGCAGGTGACAAACAGGAGAGGTCCCAGCACAGTACTCTTGAGGGACTCCACTGGTGACAGGTCTCTTTGTGGAGGTATCTTCCCCTGTTTTGATTTCCTTTGTCATGTCTGTGAGCCAGATGACATTCCAGTGAGTGGCATATGGGTTTATTTCCAGTTTATTTAGCTTTTCTACTATGCTTGAGTGGGGAATTGTGTCAAAAGCTTAGTCCAGGTTGAAGTATGTGGTGTATACTGTTTTGCTTTCTTCCATTGCTTTGTGACCTTTTAAAAAAATTCACCAGGTTAAGTAAGCATGAGATGCCCTTGATGAATCCAAACTGTTATGGGTCCAGTGT
>NC_056737.1:809656308-809698808 GCF_019279795.1 Protopterus annectens
TGTTGAGCAGAAAGTCATCTAAGACAATGTATTTCAGAAATGGTTTAGAAAGAAGTCTAAGCATACCCAAAAGGTTTTGTTCAGAAATATAAAAGGTTACAGGTCTAGCTCCTTTTAAGAAATTATAATAATTTCCATAACAAGTATTTAATTCCCAGTATGAATGATTTTTCAGAGCTCTTCTAATACTTTTTCTTTGACATGTCCTATGATACTCATGTCTTTCTCCTTCCATGGTTACTGACACAGATGGTAATTGCTCAGGTATAATTCTCATTTTTTTTCAAGACGGTCTCATCAAGTTTTTTTCAAGAATATGCTGGTTCATTTTCAAATATAAAGGTTCAGAGTTATCAAGACAGTTTCTCCTTTTTTTATGGCTGCTACCTTTATTTTTGAAGCCTTTGGCTTATATCATTAATATTTCATTAATGCCCAATATTGTTCCATCACTGAAAATGCTCTATCATATTTTTTATCTAAAACATAAATCCTTGCTTTTCTAGAGATTAGAGATCCAGGCCTACTATGTCCCTGGTATTTTAGATACAGAAAAAGATAAGACATTAGCAATTCTGTATTTTGCCAGTTATAATTATATTCTCTCTCTTTTACAATATGGTTTCAGAAAGGCTATTTAACTTCAACAACTCTCTTTCCCATGACTGATATAAATCCAGGAGCCTTTGGCTACTTTGGTCGAACTTGTCTCCTTATCTGTCTCTGTGAGCCTGGTTTATTTGTGTCAGAATTAGCGATGTATTAATATTTCAGTGAAAAGCTTTCTTTTGCTTACTTTTAAGATCTGTGAAAGAGTTCTCCAACCTTCAGTACAACAGGTGTAATACTTCCCACTATTTGTTAACAATCTTCCCACAGATATCTTTAATAAAAATCTGACCATATATGCTGATGATTGTCCTTGGGGGCAATTATGCTCTCTTCATTCCAAATCACCTTGCAAAATATGCTGCAGACTTCTTATTAATTCTGCCAAAACCTTCTCTGTATTTGTGGTGCCACACAACACTTAAGCCACTATTGCTTATTATTATTAATCCTAGTAAAGTCATGATCTCACACGTTATGTGTGTGATGTGTATATATATATATATATATATATATATATATATATATATATATATATATATATATATATATATATATACTTCCCTTCTGTTATGCAACTCAAGTAAATAAAAGTTCAGAACAGATTGTAATAACCTAAAAGGTATTCATGTTTAAAAAAAAACTTTCAAAATTAAAATGTACAACAAAAATTGGATTGTCCACTATGTTTATATGTCTTGTCTTGAGTCATAACTCAAATACCAGGCAGAATGATATTTTGGACAATAAAACATGGTTCCTGACCACCTGTTGACACATTAATTATGGCTATTATTTTTAAGAGAAATAGCTGTCTTACAGACACTCATTTACTTCTGCTTTCACCGATTCATAATTTATTTTTGGGTGGGTACTGCCTACCACTTGCTAATAAGCTAAGGCTTCGTTCTACCACTAAACCTTTAAAGTTGTGGTCTAAGGATGTAATGTTGTTTGATTTTTTATGCTTCTGCTTGGATATTAGTAAGCTTATCAGGATGTCATGGGTGGAAACATGGAAGTCTAAATAGTGTGCGGTTCTATGTACATTTTGCACTTGTTCACCATAAAAGCAGGGGTAGGACATAAACAAACAGAGTAAAAAGTGAAGTCACCAAGATGGCAGCCTACCCTTGCTCCCACTGGAAATGGCTGTGCCCATCAGGGACAGGGAAAGGACTGGTGCAATTGGGTGGTGTGGAGGTTTAAATGGCTGAGTGGAGAGGACCACAAGAATATATATATATATATATATATATATATATATATATATATATATATATATATATATATATATATATATTGGCAACATCTAGATTTTTAGCAGTGATCTAATTTGGAATCAATTCAGGGTAACATCAAATAGGACTTACAGATTGCCTACTGTCAGCACAGCAATGAATGTAAAAGGTAAGAAAGGCCCTTAAAATTATCTTTCTTTATGAAAGAGCAAACTTCTTCATTAATGGGCTTTAAGAGATTTGGTGCACCATGAATTTAGTCACCAGGCACAAGATGAGTGAAAAGCCAATGGTAATCTACACTAGTGATGAAATACTGCATGACAGTGCCTTCATTGCTACTGTTTTTGCAACTGTCTTCAGTAGGCCCATCTGAGCTTGCTCTAGCTTACAGAATACTCTAAATGAAATATCTGCTGTTTATCAGAACTAGGTTAGCCACCCTACATTGTATCCAAGGTGACAAAGAAACAGGTAACTGAACTGCTGGTACAGCTACCTCAACATACTCCTTTTGACTCCAAACGTCTCCACCTCTGTTTTCAAAAGATATGCAGTCCTTCTTTCTCTTCCTTGTTAACTCATATATTTATAACTTATCTAGATAAACAGCAATATTTCAAGGACAGTAAAAAATTGTATAAATCATGCCAGTACCAAAAGCTAAGCATCCACTTTATCTCATAGAAAATGGACTTGTCTCTGTGCTTTTGGCACTACTGGAAATATAGAAACCCAGATCTAATGCCAGTACATTCCTTACTTTAAATTCACTAGTGTCCTGGCACATCACAACTGTTTTATTTAAGGATACGGTCCTACTGTGGCTGTATTCATGGTACTGGAGTCCACCTACCATGCAACAGACTAAGGACAACTAACAGGCATAATGTTGTTGACCTACATAAAGCTTTCAGATCTATAAATTACCAAAGCTTATGAAAGTTACGTCACAAGCTATGAATTAGAGGAACACTCTAAACTGGTTCACCAGGTGCTTCTTAGACAGACAAATGTTAGTGAATAGTAAAAGCCACACTCATATCCCAAACTGTTGAAATCAGGATTTATTCTCACCTCTGCCTTGGGCCCCCTGTTATTTCTATTTTCTTTAGTTTATTGGGACAGGCCTTCTCTAACGTATCTACTAACTTAAATACAGATGATCCTTTCATACAATTAACCGCAATGCATGCCTTATGAGGCACTAGCTCAATCATACTTCCTCAAGTATTATAAAGATCTAAAATGCATATTAATTTGTAAAACCACAGCAATGAAATTCAGGACCGCATCTAGGTTTTTCCAGGTATCTCTTCTTTCCATGACAAACAGAAATTTGAAGACTTTTAAATATCTCAACACATATATTTATCACACCATCTAATTCAATGCATGTTTCAAGTATACACAATAAAAAGTCTGCCATTGAATAAGTATATTTATATCTCTTGAAGCATGTAGAGGCATAGTAAAACAAATTTTGGAATGCCAGATGTAATACAGTGCCCTCCTTTCGTCTCCATAAAATTCTTATAGATTACAACCCATGAAGTACTATATACTGGACTTGTGGTCTTCTCTATGCAGAGAGCATCATTGCTATACACTCAGGAACACTGTCTTTACAACTCATTTCTACACAAACTTCTGAAATCAGCAAGCATCCCTAAGCACTAATTAATTTGAGGGAAAAGCATTCTCCTTATAGAAGACAAGCTATGGAACACTCCCCCTTTGATGTCAATAGTGCACCAGAACTAGACAGTTTATTTGTTAAACTATACTCCTACTTTCTTATGTCATTGTGCTACTTTTTCACACGACTCCACCATCATCAGTACTATTTTCCAGAAAACTTGACTGGTCAATTTCCCTACAGTTATACATCTCTACCACAGAATCCTATATATTTTATGTTTATTATGTATATGTTTAGGTTAGTATATATGCATGCATGCACTGAAATTTTGATAAATAGAATTGCTAGCTGTGAAGAGGTTTTTTTTCAGTGATGTATCCTTGAATCAGCAGAGGCAGTAAACATGTCCCGTATGATATGACATTTATGACATTTATAACCTACTGATAAAATGAAAGAAATGGCTGCTCTACAGCATGGTTCCATGACAGAGTATTCAAAGAAGTAAGGGACTAGTAAGCTTAAATCAGGATTCAGGAGTCAGATTAAGTCATAAACAGTTGAAGATGCCTCAGTATTTGGAGTTTTTTAAACAAGTCAGAGACGTGTTTTCAAATTAGACTGAATTAGGTGTAAGCACCCCTTGCTATGTAATTTAGTGTCTTTGCTCTTCATTTTAGAGACAAGAACAGTATATTCCCATACTCTTCTCTTCTCTATCTCTTACTACGGGATAGCAGTGTTTATAGTTTTAATAATGTTGATAGTCCAAACACTTCCAGAGCTCCAGGCTATTGGAGACAGATTGTATTTCTGAGACAATCAAAGAGGTAGAGATGAACTAGACCATTAGAGTGGAGTTCTCTGTATAATGCATAAGGCTCAGGCCTTAATTATGCTGTTTCAATAAATTTCTAAGTTGTCTATAGGAGATTAGATTTTTAGGTGATCTTTTAGTAAGATACAATTACTTGGTCTTAGAGCAGTAGAACATTGCTGACTTTAACTCAGGAGTCAACAATGGAACACTGGGTTTCTTGACTCTGAAACTGTTCAGCAATTTTATCAAGAATTCTTAACATATTCCTGTCAAAGATGTAATTGACTAAATGAGTGAATGGGAACCTTTTAATGAGGAACCAATGAATAAATGTTCAAAATTCAAATAGATTTGAGTGCTTTACTCCTAAGCACACTTCAAATAACTCTTAATAAAATAAATAAGGAAAAACACAATAAATACAAAGAAAGGAAACATTGCATGCCAATAGCTTTCCGAGAAAAGAAAGTACCTGAAACAGAATATGTTATCAACACAGAAGCAGCTGCATTCCATCAGTATAGTACAATTTGGACACCAATTAAGCCATGGCCGCATACATATATACATTTAAAAAAAAGTCCTTCATGGAAGTAGGTATACAGTTAATTTCTACTGTGTCTAGATCCAAGGATAGGAGGTGGAAGAGGTTAAATAAGAGGGCTCTAGCAGTGGTAAGGAAATATCTCGAAACTTGCAGTACTGTGTTTTATTCTTAGTGCAAACTTGCAGTTTTAAAAGTACTGTATTTTATTTTTTCTGTTACCTAATTGTTTCACTGAATAGTGTGCTGTGTGTCTCTCTGCTGTAAGAGGGGGTGGTGGTCTTCTCACTTCTTTGTTATCTGATATTTAACTGTTAGCCTAGAGGGTTTCCTCTGTACTTTAAGTGCTAGCCACAAAGTTTGAGAATTCATTTTATGCCCAATTTCTGAGTAACTTGGTTGGCTACAATCACCTGCATTAGAAGCTGAAGTTAAGTGCAAACTTGCAGTACTGTGTTTTATTCTTCTAAGTGCAAACTTGCAGTTTTAAAAGTACTGTACTTCATTTTTTCTGTTACCTAATTGTTTCACCGAATAGTGTGCTATGTGTGTCTCTCTGCAGTTAGTTCCCTACCCACCCTGCCTGTTCTTGTTTTGGTGTTCGTGTTGGTGGCTCTGGAATTGCCCACCCCTCCTGTAAGTCTGTATTTGAACACTCCTCCTGGATCCATCTCATTTGTTCACTTAACCGAGTACAGTGAGATCATATTCTGAGTCTAGTGTTCACTCTACTTAATACAGAGAGAAGGTTTGAGAAGGCCAACCCACTTAGGTTCTTCCTTCCTCTCTCCTTGCACTTTACTAACAAAAAAATTGCACTTTATTCATCTGCTTTTTGACTACAACTCTGATCTGAGATATATAACAATAAGTATCCTTTTCTGTGCATTTAAAGTGTTTTTTTGATTGTATCTGCTTTATTTTCTGAAAAAAAAACAAACAAAAAAAATCCCCCAAAAATACTTGTTTCTTGCCTTTCTAAGCTAGTACAGTCCAGTTTTCAGGTTAGTGCTGAATTCAGGGCTATGTTACAAGTCTCTGTGTTTGTCTATACCTTACTTGGATAGAAGGAAGTTTTTCTGTTCACCTGTGAGAGAGGGGAGCTTTGAGCAGCCTCTCTGTCCCTGGAGGAGTGGTATCAGCTGAGAAATTAGTAGTTTATTTGCCATTTTGGGCTAATTTCTATCTGTTTCATTTCCCTGCTATAAAAACCACATTGGCCTGGTTTTGAGTGCCGGGCAGCACCGGATAGCTAGGGTATAACTATTCCCGGTGCCACAAAGTCATCTCTTCAATTTTTCCCCTTGGAACCAGACAAAATTTCAACTTAAGCACTCAACCATTCATTTCTCTGCCTGGTACAGAAGGACAAGGCTCTCTATTTGACCTTACCAGCCAGTAGTTCACTGTACCTATCCAGGCATGTCCAAAGGGCAGTTTCAGGTGTACTCTCCAGTCCAACTGGTGAATCTGGGCATTTTGAGGCAATGTTACAACTGTCTCATGTACACAGACAACTCTCTCCTCCTACCACCAAACATTAATACATGCAAGAGATGCAATTATACAGCCAGACTGGAGACTAAGCTCTCTCAACCCAAGACTGGATCAGATAGTCAAGAGGAGAAGGGAAATACTTGTATCACACCACCAGTCTCACATAGACCCATTAAACCAACACTGGCAAAAAACACACATAAATACTTGAAAACATACTCAGAGGCTCTAAATAAAAATCTGCAAATGCAACAGAGACCTCCAAAGCAGACATCCAAGCAACCTCCACCCCCCCCAACACAAACCATGAAACACATACTTCACAAAACCAGTGTGCCATGCAATGACAGCCATTAAGGAAAAATAACATACCCAACACACTAGTAATAGGTGACTCTATAGTCAGGCACACTGACGTCCCACTCACTATGCTGAACAAGGAGAAGGTTACTGTTAGCTGCCTGTCAGGTGCCAGGATCCGCCACATAACACAAGCACTCAGGTCACTCCAGAACAAGTACAAATATGACTCTGTCATTGTCCATGTTGGAGTGAATGACCTGAGCCATACCTCCCTAGATTACATGAAAAGAGACATGGAAGAGCTCTCTGACCATGTAGATCAGGCCGGTATGACCCTGAGTAGCATCCTGCCCTCACCAAGAATGATATCACGGTATAAAGAAAAAATTATCAATTTCAACAATTGGCTAAGTTTCTGGTGTCATTCAAAGGGGATCCAGTGTCTGTCCACTTGGGATGACATGCTCAACAAGCAATGCTGCTTCACTAGAGACGGCTTGCACCTGTCACCCTTAGGCTTTTGAATACTGGCCAAGGCTCTTGCCACCCCCATAGTGCCCTTTTTAGGCAAGGCTCAAAAGACAAACCTATCATCGTAAATAGCACATGTAACAAAAAACTGAGGGTAATGCTACTCAATGCCAGAAGTCTAAATCTCAAAATGCATGCACTCAAGGCACTCCTCAGTATGGAGAAAATCGATGTATGTGCAGTAACAGAAACCTGGTTTAAGGCTCCAGAAAGTACCCCAGCACAAACTAGGCTACAACTCATACCATACATTTTGGCCACAAAACCCAGACTGAAATACAAAAGGCGGAGGCATATCCTTATTCATCAAGGATACTCACACCTCCAGGTTAGTGGCATAGCACGATGCTTCAGAGATCATCCACGTGCAACTAACAATGGGCAAAGCTGCAATTCAAATTGTAGCTTGCTACAGATCACCCACCATGTCCCAGGACCCCCATTCCATGTTTCTGGAAACACTGGGAAACATAAAGATCCTACCAAACTCGCTTATAGTGGGTGATTTTAATTACCCAAACACTAACTGGGAGAACTACTCAAGTACTAACTCCCTTGCCCAACATTTCCTAGAATTTATAAACTCAAATGCCCTGGATCAAATGGTCAACACTCCCACCAGAGGTGGCAACATATTGGACCTGGTCATCACCAACATGGGTGACCGGTGTTCCACACCGGAGGTCAACCCCTCAGTGGTTAGATCTGACCATAAACAAATCACTCTGGATATCCACATTCCACCCCCGGTCAAGGAAACCACCATGAAAAACTTTTCAAAAGCAAACTTCACGTTACTTAAGACCAAGGTGGAATGTTTCAAAGCCCCCATGCTAAAGGATAACACTGTCCAAGCTGCAAAATCCTTTACTAATGCATTCTACAGGCACCTACAAGAATGCATGGATCGTGCTATCCCAAGCAAAACCAAGACTCACTCCTCCAAGAAAAGGAAACCAGTCTGGTGGACCCTGCCATAAACAAACTATACAACAAAGGAGAAAACTAGTCCAGAAAAGAGAAAAATCCCAAGAAGGGAAGACATCCCTGATCAGTATCAGCAAGAAACTACGATCCCTCATAAAATAATCCAAGGCTAGCTTCAAAAGAAAAATTGCCAAGGACTCCAAATATAACCACAAAGCATTCTTTAGCTACTTCAAGAATCTTAGTGGCAATGCTCAGATCGCTTGGAGTTAGTGCAGAATGGCACAAAATTTGCTGAACCAACTGATATTGCCAACATCCTGGCAGACAGGTTCAGTGCAAACTTCACCCCCTTCTCACCCCCAAAAGGGCTCATAACCATACTAGAAGAATGTAGAGCCCCTGAAATCACAGACACTCAGGTTAAAACAGCCCAGTCCAAAGCCAAAAACACAGCATCAATGGGACCAGACGGTGTCCAAGGCTGCGTCCTACATGAGCTCAAAGATGAACTAACCCCTTACCTAAACACATTGTTCAGATTCAGCCTCTCCACAGGCTACATACCCATAGAGTGGTGCACAGCAACGGTTATTCCACTCCACACAGGTGGAGCCACAACAGACCCCAGGAACTATCGCCGTATAAGCCTGACTAGCTTGGTCTACAAGGCTAATGAGTGCATCATCATGGAACTTATTAACAGAGATATTGGTAGCCTCCAAACACTGGACCCTACCCAGTTCGGCTTTATTAAAGGCAGATCATGCCTCCTAAACCTGGTGGACTTCTTTGAGAGAGTTACCAAGGCTATAGATGAGGGAAAGGTGGTACACACAGCCTACCTAGACCTCGCAAATGCCTTTGACACCATTCCCCATTCTGGTATTATAGACGAGCTTACCAGCCTGAGCATAAACCCCTATGTCACAAGATGGGTTGCCAACTGGCTCATGGACAGAACCCACATGGTGAGAGTTGTGGGAGCTAGGTCCAACTCTAAACCGGTTACAAGTGGTGTTTCCCAGGGCTCAGTCCTAGGACCCCTCCTGTTCAGCATATACTTTTCAGAGGTACAGGCAAGCACAGGTGGACTAAGGCTGACCAAGTTCGCAGACGTCTGCAAACTAGGGGCTATAATTGACTCTCTGGCTTACACAGACATCCTCCAAAAGGGTCTCATTGAGACAGATACCTGGTGTCAAAATCATGGCCTCAAGCTAAATGCCAAAAAATGCATAGTCATCCCCTTTGGAAAAAACAAAGTACCAACAAACTACCACATAGGTGGTAGTCCCCTAAATACAGAAGATGTAATAAGAGATCTGAGGACCCAAGTAGATAGTAATCTCTCCTTTGATAATCACATTGCCAAAGTGGTTAGAAAATCCTTCTGCGTGGACCACCTAATCACAAAAGGGTTCGCATCCAGATCAAAAGAGGTCATTGTGCCCCTTTACTCATCACTCATAAGACCCATCATAGAGTACAATGCCCAATTGCGATGTACCTTACAAGACACCTGCAACAGCTGGAAAGACCACAGAAGTACCTCACCAAGAGGATCACTGGCCTCAAACAGATGACCTATGCAGCTCGACTGAAGAAACTCCAGCTGTACTCGGTTGCATACTTCCTCACCAAAACAATAAATAGGATGTGTTGGAGGGATAGATTCCTGTCCCAGAGACTTCCCATCCTTTGAAACAAGATTCCAATCTACATTAGGCAGAGTTCCTCACTAACACTTTTCAAGAGAAACCTTTGCTAGTGGATGGGAAACAGAAAGTTTACCCCAGGGATCACTTCAGTGGCTCTGCCGGACAGAGGCACAGGGAACAAATCTAAGGGGGCAGTGAAAGCCAACACATTCTGGTTAGGCTTATAAATGCCTTCAGGCAGATAGCCTAGTACCTACCTATGAAACTATGAACCTATGACTACTGCCTATGTAGTAACCAGAGCATTTCCTAATCATTGGTAAGATGTATTGAAGCTAGCTCAGCTGGAACAATTTTAACAGGATGAATAATAACCGAGGACTATAACTGACATGATGACACAGTTCTTGATGTAAATGAAGTAACCTTTGGCTATTGTGGAAGTGCCGAAATGCACAGAACATAGATCAGGAGTTGTTCAGTAGGCAAAAGAGCAGACATAAGAATGACATAGATAATGAAAAGGTGAAAAGAAGACAGAAAGAGATGGCACACGTGTGCCTGCAGTGAGCCATAGTCCCACATGAAACGGGGGATGAGTATGCTAGTAATGAACAGGAAATAGAAGGTAGACAGAGAGGGGAAGGAGGAAGAAGGGCTGCAATCTGAAGAATATGCACGATAAAGATGTCATAGCAAACTACCAGAAAGGTTCCATGGCTGGCCAAGTAAAAAAGCAGGGAAGACGAATGGCAACATCATGAAAATGCAAAAATAAGAATAAAAGCAACAGGAAGACGCACATGCATGTAGGACCTAAGATCAGGGGTGATAAGAGACGCAGAAGAAAAGTGCTGTTGAAATCTATCCTTACTATTTGTCTAAGGGTATCGAAACAAGGTGTCAGACTTACATCAATGACATAGATAGTGAAAGAAACAGAGATTGTTTAGTGTTAGTAAAAGGAGGAAGAGAATGCAGAGAAAAACATACTGCTTCTGTTAATGCATTTTGAATTATATCTTATGGCATACTTTATCATATCAAATTATAAATTGCTCAGAAATATTTTATGTACAGTATATTTCATTATGAGTTTAAATACTCAGAATGTACACAATATATCAGTTTTCCTATACTGTTTATCTTTGGGTATGTATCATGGCAGAAAATAGCCTTATCAGCCTGGTCAGCATGTTAAACAAATAAACAAATACATGCGTGCAGAATTAGCGTTGCATGGAGAAATGTCTATATGTGAACAATAGTTAGTCTGTGGTTGTCATGATCTTAAAAAGGGGATGGCTCACATCTGCACAGTGGATATCACCATCGAACATACCATGGAGCACTTACCAGGCACACCCACTGGGGGAAAAAAAGATTCTCACAGTTTAGCAGTGAGTTAGCATCCCTGGAAGTGGAAAGGAATGGGCATAATGGGCAATTGGGCCTTGGTTACTTGAGCTCTTAGAAGCAATGAACTACAAAATTTAGACACTTGGAAGGATATTAGATTTTAAGACAGCAATGAGCAAGTTTGCTGTGCGGAGGAGTGTAAAAAAAAAAAAAAAAAAAAAAAATATATATATATATATATATATATATATATATATATATATATGTATATATATATATATCATCCAAAGAAACTGCATTTTAATGAAATAATGAACTGCCAAATTCCCTTCCCAGGAAAAGGAACCACTGGACCACCATGGTGAAGTGTACCCTCTCCCTGTGTAGTGCAATCTCAGTCTCGGTATATTTAAGTAGGGTGGTGTGGGGGGGGGGTGAAGCCCCCGATTTTGGTAGGCTCTGTGTCTTTCTGTTGTGTGTTGTTTGCATGGTGGTCCAGTGGTTCCTTTCCCTGGGAAAGGAATTCGGCAGTTTGTTGTTTTGTTGACATGCAGTTTTGGTAGATAGTGAGCAGATAAGTTAAGTTAGATTCGAAATATATATATATATATATATATATATATATATATATATATATATATATATATATATATATATATATATATATATATATATATATATATATATATATATATATATATATATATATATATATATATATATATATATGTGTGTGTGTGTGTGTGTGTAATATATATATGTGTGTGTGTGTGTATGTATATATATATTATATATATATACATATATATATATATATATATATATATATATATATATATATATATACATACACATACCAAAAATGACTGAAATAGCCAAATGTCGATGTCACTAACATTGACAACAAAAGGTGGACAAAAAATGTTGACACATAACTATTGATATGCGGAAAGATAACCATGAAGCATGGAAATTAAAACACCTACTGTTAATTTTATATTCTAACTCCTGGAATATTCCCCAACCCTGGTAATATAGTAATCTCCCATACTTGTTAACCATCTGTTTAGTTAAATAAATGATGTTGATTAAACAAATGTCAACTTTAGTGACAGTCAACTTAATTCTTGGCATCTGTCGGTTACAGGTCATATCAGCGAATGCTTTTTTTAGCATGCAAAGAAGAGCGAATGCTCATATGAGCCAATGTTCTTCTCTATGGAATTTGCGTAGTCTTTTGTTTGAGACTGCAGTGCAGTAGGGTAAGGAAATTTTTTCTTACCCCACTGTTGTGCAATGTTGGAGTTAGGGTATATAATTAGCAGGGCTGTGGAGGGTGCGGGCGGCTTAACCCCTGCAAAAAATACTTTTAATTTTTTTTTTTTGCTTTTCATTCATTTTAGATGGAGCTAAAATATTGTTCTTTCTGTGTGACTACATTGTATTACCCGGTGAAAAACATATTTAACTGAACTACTGTTGGATGGCTCTCACTTACTCAGCTGAGGCGTATGATATCTACTACCATGTATTCTACTACTGCCATGGCTGCTTTGATGCTTATGACTGCCTCATGCTGTGCACTACTGATCAGGCATGCAGACTGCTTTGGCTACAGTTGCATGACTGTTTTTCAATGTACGGTGCCAATGCACATACAGGTTAACATCAGGTACTACTGCTATGGCCACAGTTTTAGCCATGACTGCCTCATTCTTTGTGGTACAGATGTGTATACAGATTGCCATCATGCTCTGTCTTTACCATACTTATACCAACACTCATGACTATGTCATTTTTTGTATTACTAATGGGCATGCAGGCTACCATTTCCTACTGCTGCCATTTCCATTAATAGTCTATTAGCACTAAAAGTGGACATTATTTAATATGAGAAGTGGCTTTGGAAGTTGCAAACATATTAATTTAGTTGTGGGTGGCAAATCCATTTTTTATTTTAAAGCATTTGTTATTATTTCAGGAATTTTATGAACTGTTGCAGTTATCTGGTCAAACACTTAAGGCACACAAAATTATTACAGCTTCATTTTATCTAAACACTTTTAAACAATTTTTAAGAAACCATTAAATGAATAAGTATGGTTTTGCAGGGATATTGAGTTTTTTATTGTAGACAAAGCAATAATAATATTACTCAATTAGAAGGGCACATTCTACTTTTTTACTTAAGTGTTTTAACTATTTTAATTGGTTAATTGTGTTTAATAAAGGGACTTACAATGTTTTAAAAGGGTAGTGATGTGGGTAGAAGTTATCTGATGAAGTTTCATTAACCGTAGTAAAGGAACAAAAGTGCTTATCATCTATATGCTTTGGTCATGGATTTCTTCCTGGTACGCATTCCTGGCTTGTTTTTTTGTATTTGTATTTGGTTCAATAGTGTTTTGTACTGCTGTCATGTCTGTATGAGCAGCCATGACAGACTTACACTGTGCTGCTCCAGGTGATATGAAGGCTGCCTTGGCTGCATTACTAGTCCTCATTTCCTCACACTGTATATTGTAGGTGAGTATTTAAGCAGTTATTCTGTACTGTTACCATAGTTATACTAGTCTCTATTACTGATGGAACAGAAACTCCCACTATAGTCTGCTGCCATGACTGCTCCACAACCACTTACTGTATTACACTGAACACTGTTGTTGACCATGGATGATGCTGATATGCAATTCACATTGTAAAGTTATGAAGCTCACTGATTATGTGTCGCAGGAAGGCATAAGCCCAGCACTGAGCAGCATACTGCCTTCTCCAAGGGTGATGCCATGTTACTAATAGAAAATGATTGATTTTAACAATTGGCTTAGCTTCTGATGTCAGTCCAAGGAGGTACAATGTTTGAGGGTCTGGGAGGATGTGGTTGACAGACCACACTGCTTTGCCAGGAATGAGCTGTACCTATCCCATTTAAGCTTTTTCGGATATTGGCAAAGACCTTTTCTACTCCTATAGCGCCTTTTTTAGGCAATGTCAAACTGGTTAACCTCTCAACTTAACTGAACCTACAAAGGAATGTCTGAAGGTGGTACTGATCAATGCTAAAAATCTTAACAATAAACTTCGCTCACTACAAGCCTTCCTCTCCCTGGAGCATATAGACATTTGTGGAGTAATGGAGACATGGTTTAAAGTTGCAGAGAGTACCCCGGCAATGCAAGGTTATCATGCCTTTCACACCTTTAGACCAGCTACTGTACAGGAGGGAACTAAAGGTGGAGGAGTCTCAGTCTGTATTAAAACCAACCTCACATCCGGACTAGTTAAAGTGTACGACCCACTGGAACTCATACATGTACAACTCACCATAAACAGGGGCTCATACCACATTTTTGCAATCTGTAAGTCCCCCCTCCATGTCCCAGGAAACCCATATTACCTATCTCAATGTACTTGAGTTCCTCACCAATCAAGGGAATATTATCTTCATGTCAGATCTCAACTACCCCTCTATAGATTGGGAATCCTACACCACTTCTAATGCACAAGGCCAGCGATTCCAAAACTTCATTAATACCAAAATCATGGAACAGTGAGCTCATCCTCCTACCAGGGGTACAAATTTCCTTGCTCTTGTACTCATGAATATGGGGTAGCAATGTTCTTCACCCAGTGTAATGGCTTTGCTTATCAGATCTGTCCATGAGGCAATATTGCTTGAAATAAAAATTAAATCCGGGTACCCAGCGAAACCAAAAACCTTTACAAACTATTCCAAAGCTAACGTCTGTCAACTAAGTGACACCTTAGCTAAATGCCAAGCACACTCACACCCAGTAAACACCATAGTGTATGCGAGTTATTTGCAAAATCTCTGCACAGCCATATGGATAGCTGTATAAAGTGAGCTGTGCCCACTCGTATTAAGAATAAGACAAACTCAAAAGACAAGCCACCCTGGTGGAATCACAATATCAATCGGTAATACAACAAAAAAAAAAATCTTTGCCAAGCATAGGAGGAACAAAGCCCTACATACTAAAAGCCCCCTGATTAATCTAAACAGACAACTAAGAGGGTTAATTAATACTTCAAGGACTAAATCTGAATTAAATTTGAGTAAAAAAATAGTTTCACAGCAAAGGGCATCCACAAAGCTTTCTACAGCTGTGCCTGTAACATCAAGGGAAATATGTAACAATACACAGAATTTATTGTAAATGGCATCACCCACACTAAACCAGATGCCATTGCCAACCTTTTGGCTGATAGTTCAGCTCAAATCCCCCCCCCAATAGTCAAAAGGAAATACATACCACAATCCCCCAAACCATTACTAGTGAGCAGATCTTCAATGCACTTTCCAATGCTAAATACCCTGCATCAATGGGCCCCAATAACATCTTGGGATGCTTACTGAATAGCATAAAACATGACCTCTCTGGTCCACTTGAATCACTTTTCAACTGGAGTCTACAGTCAGGTTTTGTGCTCAAGGAATGGAAGATGGCTACATTCATTCTCCCTGCACAAAGGATGTCCAACAGCTGATCTGAATAACTACAGGCCAATAAGTCTGACCAGCCTTGTATGTAAGGCCATGGAAAGAATCATCATGGACATCTTAAATGAGGACATGAGTAACCTACAAATGCTGGACCCATCATAGTTTGTCTTTGCTAAAGGAAGATTATATCTATTAAATCTGATGTACTTTTTGAAAGGGTCACCAAAGCAATGGATGAGAGCAAGACTGTGCACACAGCTTACTTCAACTTTGCCAAGGCTTTTGATACAACACCCCACTCAAGCATTATTGATAGACTCACTAAATTTGGCATAAAGCCTTTTATCACACACTGGATAGCCATATGGCTCACTGATAGGACCCAGGAGGTCAAAATAGGTGAGGCCACCTCATCCATATGGCCAGTCACTCCATGCTTAAAATTTTAAATTATACTGACTGGTGAATCATATTTTGCCAAAATGAACTAGCTGAAATGGCATATTGCAGAATTTTAACTGTTTACATATATGAAAGTTGTTTTTGGAAGGAATATGCTCTCTACAGGCCCTATATGGTGGTCTCTAATCTCTACATCCATAGCACATACATAGTACAACTCTGGAACTTGGAGAGGTATTTGCATAACAGCAAATGCCTGTGTTGTAGCCTCACTGGCATTCAATTAATCCAGTTAGTCATGTAAGCCCTTGTGAGAGAAGCCACTTCACAGTATAATAAGTGCATTCCATACAAAAGGCGTACACATTATTGCCAATGTAGCTCTGCCTTTCTGCAGGGACACTTGCTTTGCAATTCAGCTGAGTCAACAGAAGATGGATTATGCTTTCTCCAAGTCTAGGAATGTCAGCCACAAACAGTTGTGTTTCTGTTTGCTGTTTGCTGCACTACAGTTTCGTGATACAAGTGTACATAAGGATAGTCCCTTTGTATTAGTCCTGTTAGTCATAAAGTATTGTATTGCAGCCAGAGATAGATAACTAGATATAAATTATAAATATATATTTATATGTATATATGAGACAAGCCAACTACAGAGCTACCATGTAGTAGGTAAAACAGCCAAACGAGGAATACCTCCAAGTAAAAATCAGGCAGGATGGTACTCAGCTTCAATCCAACTTAGGCAGTTGTTAAAAATCTACACAGGAGCACAGAAACCAGGATAAAAACTCAGGTTTATTATAACAAGAGGTGAGCGCTTTCGCTATGAGCTTCTTCAGACCTAATAATGGTTATTATTATTATTATTCTGGTTTCTGTTGGATTGAAGCTGAGTACCATCCTGCCTGATTTTTACTTGGAGGTATTCCTCGTTTGGCTGTTTTACCTACTACATGGTAGCTCCGTAGTTGGCTTGTCTCATATATATTTATTTGTTTATTTTTTGTGACTACGGAGCTTTTATCCCCCGGTTTACTGACTATTTTGACTTTCATTATCTATATATTTATATGTGTGTGCATGTGTGTTTGCAATATGTGTGTGTACATACACATTTATTTGGGCTTGTGTGCACCATAGGGTCCTGTGTTTCAGTTCAGGAGCTGTGATGCCCACCAGTGATTTATGTATGGTTGGTATAATCTGATAACTGTGTTTTTCTGCACTCTTGTGCACTGCTAACTGTCTCTGACTTATACTAGCACACTTATATAGCATGGCTTGCACACTGCATATGTACCATTTTTATGTATGTATCGCTTGTGTATCAATGATATAGTACAGTGTTTGAGTCATATATGTTGACATTTTTTCACTTTTACAACACAGTGTATATTATGTTTATGCAATTATTTATTTAATGTATTTAAATTTATAAACCAGGTAGGATGGGCTGGCCCATGACCTTTTTCAGCCATGACCTTGGACACAGGCAAAAGCAAGTTCATAGTGAGTGTGATATAGGGGAAATATTGCCATCTAGAATTTTGTAAATAATTCTATGTCATTTGTGAATATTGATATGATTTATACAGGACTGTATGTTTTGTACTGAGCTAAGACATATCTACAGTGTACCTTGCTGGAACATAGAAGATTAACCTGCAAAATGTAAGAATAGTTGAGGTTAAGTTACTTTATAGCTGGGCCATAAACAAATGATGTTATGTTATCTCTCAGTTTCAGTTCAGTAGCAGACATAATGTCTAGAGCTAGAAGTTTTTGCATTGTATTGAAAGAGAAGTACTTACTAGGTTTATAATGTAAAAGTGTTTAATTGTTTTACGACTTCCAAGATCTGCAAACATCTGAGAGATATGTATTTTTAACACAGAAATGTTAAATTCTGTTAGTTTCTGTTTTAGCCTGGGAACTGAAGTTAGGTGAACAAAAACTGATGTCATCCAAGCTAACCTGGGAGTAAAATGTGATATTAATTTAAGAACTCTCTCAGAGTGAGATTGTGCATTTTTTATTTTGTCTTGGACCTAGCAAGAACATCCACTCATCATCACCATCTGAACTTGACTTGCTGTAAGTAAGATTTAGGGCATAGTATATCTTTTAGATATAGATGGGAATATAGTAAATATTAGTTTAGATGTTTTCTGTATTTATTTGAGACTGTCCTGCAATGTTGTTTTAACATATTTCCTGTGATTTTGAACACTGCACTTACTGTGTTGACTGAGCATTGGCTTGTTCTTTTATTATTTATTATTAAATATATTTAAACCTATCTTTGTGGCTGATATTTGTGAGACATATTTAAGCTCTTAGAGCACTTGCATATGTATTTGGTGACACTGTACAGGCCACTCCTAAATAGCCTTGCAAGTCTTGCTCAGACTACCATTTAGATAATAGTAACATTACACAGTGAGATTGGACACCCTTTGTAAGGCCCTTATAGTATCTGATAAGTAGGGGGTGGTGGCAGTGGAAACTACCTTATAATCTAGGCAGAAGGGAGCATAGGTAGTAAACCTGTGCCAGCCTTCCCCAAGTGTGTGTGTGTGTGTGTGTGTGTGTGTGTGTGTGTTTGTATATAAATCAAATCTCAAAATGTGTGTGTGTGTGTGTGTGTGTCAGGTACTTGAGCAGGGACACAAAGCACTGGTTGGACAGAGAGGGTGCTGGAGGTCTTGGCTTGGCCCCTCAGCTTAGATCTTATAGCTGTTCCAGTAGGGAATCTTACTGGGGATCTGGAAAAAGAGGGAGAAACCAGCCCCAGACTGACTGTGGACTCTGTGTGCTGTTAAGGGAAGTTGCACTTTACTGTGAGTGTACTTGTCATCCTCCCAGTGTGTATGTCCTCTAGTTGTTGCCAGTGGTGAGGATTGAGCCTCCCTGATTACTGGTCCGGTGCAGGGGCATCACAGTGAGTATAATGAATAGTATGCAATCTAATAAGAAAACATATTTTCTAGTTGACAACTTGCATAAGGCACAGCTTACAAATTTCCATTTAAATAAGAATTAGTTAACAAATTTTATAAATATCATCTATTTAACAGATTACATAAATTATTGTTTATAAAATTTCCAGTTTTTAGATTATACAAAGTGAAAGAGTTGGGTAGAAGGGAAAAAATACTTTTTAGGTTAAGGTAATGATATTGGAAGCAGAAGCCTACGTGTAAGCGGAGAGAAGAAAGGGTATAAGTTTGTGTAGTATGAATTGTTAAGGGTACAGCACATGTGTCTAGGTTGGAGTAAGAGAATGAGTAGGCTGTGATGATTCTTACCTACCCTGGCTTACACTACTTTGAGTAAGATAAGACAGAGACAGGTGTCACAAAATCTGTAGTGTTCTTCTCACAGTTCATGTTCATTAGATAACACCCTACTGACTCTATCACAGCACATTCTCCTGAAAAATTAATATTTTGCTGGCTATTAAGATTATCTAGTTAAGAAAAGTATTCAAATAAATACCTTTCCTGACAGAAATGAGTCTTATTTGATCCCTGTGGCTACTAATTTATGTGCAAACATTTGATCATTGATGCTCAAAATAATAATCACAATATCACAGAAGTGCTGTATGCAGAGACAGATGATGCCCACCACACCACTCTTGCAATGGACTGCATTCCTTACATCCCAAATTATTTCTCAGAATCACCTATGTGGTAATCATCATAACCCCTGAAAAGGCAAATAATTTTTTTTTAATTAAGATTTATGGTCCTTCTTTTTTCCTGCAGCTTCAGAGTGGAGATATATCAACTTAAAACATAGTAATTAAATTTCAAATTTGTCAGATTCAAGCACTTTTGCTCCAAAAGAAGGATCAATCACTTCTGCGTGGTTGCATTTCTTATATTCACTTGCATTTTTTATGGAACAAGAAAATTGTAATTTAAGGCTAAACAATAGAGGATGAGGTGAGTGTTGCAGATTGTTGCTGTCCAAACAGGCAAGAATAACATCTGGGACTTCTGGTGACATCACCTAGCCTCCGGAGGCAAGAAATTCAATCCATCATGCTGTAAATGTGTTTAAGATGTGAAATGGACAGTCCATTTTTATTAATACTCATTTATATGGACTAGAAATGAAAAACAGAACAAGCGCTAAAAGCTTTTGAACTATCTCGTCAAAAATACCATGACAGAAGTTGATCACATCACTGATACTTAAAAAAAAAGAAAATAAAAAGACATCTGGATCTCAGCAAAGGAAGGCATTTTTTTTTAGAATTCGGAAAGTTAAAGGTTTTCAAGTTTTCAGGATGCTACTGATTCAGTAATGCAACTGTTGTCATCCATTGCAAGTGCTTTCTTAGAAAATCTCACCTTCTCAAAACCATTTTCCCTGTTTCGTACATAAATTCTAAATTCTTCATTCAGTACAATTAATTTGTATCCTGTGAAAGTGACCACATGTGGTTCAGGACCAGACATGACTCATCATCTGATACAACAGAAATAGTTACATTTGGCTCACAAGTTTTCTCTGTAACCTCTTCCCACCTGTTTGTAAATGGAAACAGACCTTTCATAGACTGCTTACTGGTCTCATAAAATAAGTAAATGAAGATACCGAACTATAAATCTTTATATATATCTGAGTTTGATGAAAGACATAACCTAGGTCTAACTAAAGCTGTATTACTATATACTAGTACTTGCTTTTTGTTTTTTTTTTTTAATTTGGTAAGTGGATGAGTTAGCTAATCTAAGAAATCTTCTCATAAATGAAGCAGGCAGAAGGTAAATTGCAAAAGTGTCATCAGATAGTTTACTATTTATTTTATTTTATTTATTCTTTGTTGAATAGGTTGGTCCCACTAGACTAGTAGCTTCTTTTCAGAGGAGACCAAAGGTGGTATTCATATTACTGGGGAATGATTGACCAGGCAATTAATACATTATTACTGCATGCAAAAGCACAGCACACCAGAGTATACAGTCATTCAAAGCATTACAGTTTAATTTTAGGCACCTTTATATTATATAGTATAGTGACTAACCTGGGTCAGTATAACATATACAAATAATTGTAATGGAAAAAAAGAGATTTTTATGTTCATAGGTTCATAGGTTTATACTAGGCTATCTGCCCTAGGGCATTTATAAGCCTAGCTAGAGTGTGTTTGGCTTTCGCCACCCATTTTAAATTAATTTTGCTATGCCCTTTTTCGAGGTTAGTATACTGTGCCTCTGTCTAACAGTGACACAGAAGTGATACCCGGGGTAAACCTACGATCTCCCATCCACTCATCAAGATTCCTCTTGAAGAGAGTCAATGAGGGACTCTGCCTAACCTGGACTGGGATTTTATTCCAGAGTGAAGGGAGCCTCTGGGTTATGAATCTGTCCCTCCAGCATGTCCTATTTATTTCAATGCTGAGGTTCAAGTCTCGAGCGTAGCTCGATGGGATTTGGATTTTCTGAGGTGCAGCATGTTCATTAATTCCGGGTTGGACATGGCTTTATATGTCAGGCACAGATCGCCTCTGAGCAGGTGGTTTGCCACTGAGTAGAGCTGGAGTTTCTTTAACCGGGCAGCATATGGCATCTGTTTGAGCCCTTTGATCCTCTTGGTGAGGTACTTTAGGGGTCTTTCCAGTTGCTGCAGGTGTCTGGTAAGGTACATCCCAAATGGGGCATTGTACTCAATTATGGGCCTGATGAGGGATGAGTAAAGAGGCACGATGACCTCCCCTGATCTAGATGTAAATCCCTTCATGATTAGGTGGGCTATATAAAATGGTTTTCTAACCACTTTGGCCACGTGGTTGTCAAATGAGAGATGGCTATCAACTTGGGTCCCCAGGTCCCTAATTACTTCTTCTGTACTTCATGGATTACCACCTATGTGGTAATTTGTGGGCACTTTGTTTTTGCCAAAGGGGATGACTATACACTTTTTGGCATTTAGCTTGAGGCCATGGCTCTGGCACCAGTTGTCTGTTTCTATGAGGCCCTTTTGGAGGATGCTTGTGTCGGCTCGAGAGTTGATTATGGTGCCCAGTTTGCAGTCATCTGTGAACTTGGTCAGCCACAGTCCTTCCGTGTTGGCCTGTACCTCCGAGAAATATATATCGAACAAGAGAGGTCCCAGGACTGAGCTTTGTGGGACGCCACTTGTAACTGGTTTGGAGTCTGACATGGCTCCAGCAATTCTAACCGTGTGGGTTCTGTCCTTGAGCCAGTTTGCAACCCATCTAGTGATATAGGGGTTTATATTTAAGCTGGTGAGCTTATCTATAATGCCCGAGTGGGGTATTGTATCGAAGGCTTTTGCGAGGTCCAGGTAGGCTGTGGGGACCACCTTCCCCTCATCAATGGCCTTGGTGACTGTTTCAAAGAAATCAACCAGGTTTAAGAGGCAGGATCTGCCCTTAACAAAGCCGAACTGGGTAGGATCCAGTGTCTGTAGGTCCCCAATATCTTTATTTATGAGGTCCATGATGATCCTTTCCATAGCTTTGCAGACCAAACTAGTCAGGATTATGGGGCGATAGTTTCCAGGATCCGTTGAGGCACCACCTTTGTGGAGAGGGACCATTGTTGCTGTACGCCACTCTTTGGGTACATATGCTGTAGTAAGGCTGAGATTGAACAGTAGTTTTATGTTTGGGTTTAGCTCTTCTTGGAGTTCATGTAGGACGCAGCCCGGGACACTGTCTGGTCCCATTGATGCTGTGTTTTTTGCTTTGGAGAGGGCAGCTCTTACCTGAGCATCTGAGATGTCAGGGGGCAGCACTCTGCTGGGATAGATATTTGCCCTTTTGGTGCGGAGGGGGGTTGCGCTGAACCTGTCAGCTAGGATGTTGGCAATGTCTGTGGGTTCGGTGTATTTTTTGTCATTTTGGACTAATTCTGAGCATATCTGGGAATTCCCACCCAGGTTCCTAACATAACTAAAGAAAGCCTTGTGATTATCCTTAGTGTCCTGTGCAATTTTTCTCTCGAAGCTGGCCTTAGACGATTTTATGAGTGCCCGTAGTTTTTTGCTAATACTGATCAGAGATGCCTTCCCTTTTTGGGATTTTGCTCTATCATGTAGTAGCTTCCTCCTTCTATTGTATAGTTTGTTTATGGCTGGGGTCCACCAGACAGGATGTCTGCCTTTGGAGGATTGGGTCTTGGTTTTATTTGGGATTGCATGATCCATGCATTCCTGAAGGTGTTCATAGAATGCGTTTATAAAGGATTCTGCAGTCTGGGCCGTATTTTCCACAGGCTCGGGGGCTTTGAAGAATTCCACCTCGGTTTTGAGGAGTGTGAAATTTGCTTTAGAGAAGTTTTTCACTGTGGTTTTCAGGGCAGGGGGTGGAGAAGGGATGTGAACATCCAGTGAGATTAGTTTATGGTCTGATCTTACCAGTGAGGGATACACTTCTGGTCTGAAGCATAGAGTCCCCATGTTGGTGATGATCAGGTCCAGTATGTTTTCCCCTCTTGTGGGAGTGGTAACAAGTTGTTCCATAGCATTTGAGTTTATAAATTCTAGGAACCTTTGGGCTTGGGTGTTGGAGCTAGAGTAATCCTCCCAGTCTATGTTTGGGTAGTTGAAGTTGCCCAATATAATGGTGTTTGGAGAGACCTTCATATTTTCCAGTGTTCTCAGGAAGGCCGAGTGGGGTTCCTGGGTTTGGGAGGGTGGTCTGTAGCAGGCTATAAACTGGAAGGTAGTTTTGCCCACTGTTAGTTGCACATGGATAGTCTCTGATGCTTCGTGCTATGCCACCAACCTGGAGGTGTGGGTATCTTTGACGAATATTGATACTCCCTCTCCTTTTGTGGTTCGGTCCAAGTTTTGGCGCCGAAAAGCATGGTATGAGGTATAACCTGGTAGTGCTGGGGTGATCTCAGGAGCCTTGAACCAGGTTTCTGTTACTGCACAGATATCGATGTTCTCCATGCTAAGAAGAGTTTCGAGTGCATGCATCTTGAGGTTTAGACTTCTGGCGTTGAGTAGCATTACTCTTAGTTTCTTATCCCTTGTGATACCTATGGAGGTGGGTTTGTCTTTTGAGCCTTACCTAAAAAAGGCACTATGGGGGTAGCAAAAGCCTTTGCCAATATCCAAAAGCCCAGGGGTGACAGGTGCAAGCCATCCCTAGTGAAGCATCGTGGCTTGTCGAGCATGTCATCCCAGGCTGACAGGCATTGGATCCCCTTTGAATGACACCAATACTTAAGCCAGTTGTTGAAATTGATCATCTTGTCTTCATATTGTGGCATCATTCTTGGTGAGGGTAAGATGCTACTCAAGGTCAGGGTCATACCGGCCTAGGCTACATGCTCAGAGAGCTCCTCTATGTCTCTTTTCATGTAGTCCAGGGAGGTACGTCTCAGGTCATTCACACCAGCATGGACAATGACTGAGTCATATTTGTACTTGCCTTGGAGTGACCTGAGTGCTTGTGTTATGTGGCAGATCCTAGTTACAAGGATGCACAGTCTGTGGTATGATATCAAATGAAATGGTCACTCTTGGACAATATTAAAATGGCCCCAGACTTCTGGCTCAGCAGTCAGCACACATTCGGCTCAGTGGAACATTGCCTATTTGCAGATTTTAGTTGTACTCAATGAATGTGGGTTACTATCCAGCAATGACCTCAGAGTTCTGAACTGTGGTGAGGATAGATCACACAGCAACACAGTGAAGTAGTACTAAAACTTGTGTATCTTTTTTTCCCAGTTTAAAGTTGAAGTCTGACTATGAGTTAAAGATGTAAAATTCTTACCTGGTCATCTCTATTGGCATAGAGTGATAAAGAGCTGACTATGACCCAGGTGACCTGAGTTCTGAGGTCAGCTTGGGCATCTGCTGGAGTTGGCGTGGGAGTAGAGAAGAATGATGCAGAATTGCTGGCTTGTCTGTCTTCAGGAGAGCTGACAGGGTGCATGTCTGGACTTTTGTTTCCTATTGTAGAATCCACCGTGGAGACCAGCAATCCACAAAGAGTTCTAGCTTCAAATGGAGGACAGGGCAGTTTTGGAGGAGGGCGGTTACATCATCTGCTGCTTGTGTGAGATACCCTTGCTGATGGCCACTGCATGTGAAATCCAGGGGTGGTTACAGAAAACACACATGGGTTAAGGCCATCATTTACAAAACTATCTGTTTTCTATGTCTAATGGTTATACTCTCTAGTGCTAGGTTCTTGCCTCCTGCAGGAACAACTACCGAGACTGAAAGGAAAAAAAATCCTACCTGCCAGCGGCACATAATGTTCTTCTAATCAGTGAGTGTTTTTTTCCTCCTCTTTTCCTTATCTCACTTTTTAAGCATGTTTTAATTAGTGCTTCTGCTGTTGTTACCTATGCAATATACTGATCTACTTCACATATAAACTCATGTACAGACCTGAGTGACCTTCCTTAGCTGGGATAATCATCTGGAGAATCCCTCCTAGTTCGTAAAAGAAGCTGCCCACCTTAACACTGACATTCCAAATTCCAGTGTCCACCAACAAGCACAGAGAATCCACATTTATTGTCTGAAATGGTAAACTTCGGAATGAGCTTCCATCAAAAACATATAATTCAAACAACAGTTACACATTGTAGTCATTTTTACCCATCTCCGCAGTAGATGGATTTGTTATTATGATGTTTGTTAACTAACACTTAACATCATGCCTACATATTCTTCAATGATCAAACATAATTATATTGCTATATGACGCACTACTGAATTATCCAGGTATGCATTGTATTTACCTTTATGTTTGTGGTCTGGGTAGTAGCTGGAAAGGATTAAGAGAGGATTAGTTTACTCATCTAGTTAATAAATAAGTAAATAATATTAAACTGAAAAAATGACCATCTACTTATTGCCAGTAGTTTAGTGTGGTCATTGTTGTCGTTGTTGTGGATACAGCTACTTTACTGATCTGTTTGTCATGTGCCTATTGTTATTATCCCCACTGTTCTATGTGGGCTGTCCGCAGTGTCTTGCGCATGTATTCATCATGAGCAGCTTCCATTTTGTGTGCTGAGTTGGCTGGTGTCTGTATAAATCTTCAGGTGGATTAGCCTGTTGCTGCCTTTTCTGAACCAGCATTGTGCACCACACTACATACATGGATGATCTTTCCTAGGAGTATAATGGTGTGCTTCACTGAAATTATCCAGGCACCCAAAGTATAATGGGGTGCTTCATTGAAATTATCCAGGCACCCAAATTATAATGGTGTGCTTCACTGAAATTATCCAGGCACCCAAAGTATAATGGGGTGTTTCACTGAAATTATCCAGGCACCCAAAGTATAATGGGGCGCTTCATTGAAATTATCCAGGCACCCAAAGTGTATCTTAAGCCAAACATGACAAGCTTCACCATATCTATGGTTTTCATGTCGGAGCATTTACACCAGCCCTCATGTATTGCTTGAGCATATTGATTTTTTTTTTCATCAAACATGTTTGCAGGGGGCATCAAGCAGTATATGTGTCAGGAATAAGAAGAGAAAGTAAATGATCTAAGATGGGTACATGCATAGCTATTTGTTCAGATTATTCTTATTTTACTGTGTACACTGTTGGCTTATGGTGTACCTTCATGTTATCCTACTGCACAAGAAAGCCTGAATCAGCTGATTGCTATGTTAGATGTGTGCTCTGTGTGTGCTGCTAGGGTGTCAGATACTCACACTGGTCATAAAAAATCTAGCAATGCAAATAAACTAGCAAATGATGCAGCATAACTCTTATGACTGGTGCACACCACATACTCAGGACCATATGATGCCTTTACTGTATACAAATACTCCATGTGTCTTCCCATAGAGATGGTATACATGCTGTTCCAGCGACTCTTCATAGTTTTCCAACTCTCTTGGGTCATACTGTGCTCAGATGCTCTTTGATACCTTTCTTTCCACTTTATTTATGACTCCAGTTATTGGGCTAAATAAAGTGTTGCATCCATGAGCCTTTGGAAGAATGTTTCATTTAGTTGGTTGACATGACTCTGCATACCTTGGTCTTTAAAGAGATGAGACATTCATGTGCACCCTGTAGTAATATGTACCATCAATAAATAAATGCAGTAGCCTGTGTGTCAGTGTTTACTTTGAAATGATCTAATATTTTCCTAGCCAGTTAGAGTTTGGTAAGACACCTTAACCTTGAAATATCATGATGTTTGCTGTTGTCACATTGGATAAGCAGTGCACAGTGGGTCAATACTTGGAACCTTTAGCTACTGTGTGGTAAATGCAACTGGCACAATAAAACTCATCTTCTCTACTGGTTTGTCAGTGTATATACCCGAGTACTCATATTAGCACACTACACTTAGCTGGAAGAAGCTTACAGATTCAATTCTATATTGACGTTGAGAGGTGCAACAATATGCTCCTTACCATTTTTTACTTTTCTGCCCTTGCTTCATAGGAAACCCCAGTAGTGTGCTCACAATCCTCTCAGCAAAAGTTTTATTCTGTCTCCTGGCCAACTTCCAATAAACCAAAGGCTGCCTGGTTGCCCTGCAATATGAGACCCTGCATCAGTAGAACACTAAAATGCTTTCAGCTAAGCTAGTTCCCCTCAGCAAAAGTTTTATTCTGTGCCCTGGCAAAACTCCAATAAACCAAAGGTTGTCTGCTTGCCCTGCACTGAAAGACCCTGCATCGGTGGAATGCTAAAGTGCTTTCAACTAAACTAGTTCCCCTCAGCAAAAGTTTTATTCTGTGTTCCATAGAAGACTTTCTCCAATGGCTTTCCAGCACATACCCCCATGAAACTATGGTGTTAGGTGACATTAATATTGACTGGAACAATTGTTCTTCTGAATCTCCCACCACCCACATAAACCTTCACGGCTATACCCAACTTGTATCCTCACCCACCAGAATAAATAAATCCAGCTACAAAGGTAGTATCCTGGACTGGATTCTTATCAACAATCACCTAGACCTGCATAACATGGGTATCCTCCCAGATGATATAAGTGACTACCTACTCACTTACATCATTAAGCATAAAGCAGATAACCACCACCAAGTTCTCTATAAATCTATCATAAACAACAAGAACTTTAACTCCACTGACTTTCAGAATGAACTCAAAGTGTGCAATTGGGCCATCCTAAAAGATCTTCCACTGGATGATGCTGTAGCCTACTTTAATTCTAAATTCCTCACCATTCTAGATTCCCACGCTCCTATCTGCACCCTCAGAGCCAAAACTAAGACCAGCCCCTAGCTCTCTAAAGTAATCAAAACCAAAATTATAGCAAGAAACAAAACATGGGACAAATGGTGCACCTCCAAAGACCCACTCAACCATATTAAATTCTGACATCTAAGGAATGGTTGGGAGGGTGGCCTAATGGTTAAAGTGTTTGTCTTACAAACCCAAGGTGCATGGTTTGAGCCTCACAAGGGATAATTGGCTAGGCTCACAAGGGCAGTTAGCTTAGTACTAACCTATGATACCAAGAAAGCCACATTGTTAGACAAAAAAAACTTTTATCAACACCTTCAGCAAAAACACCAGAACAAACCTCAAAATTTTGGGGCAGGAATAAACAAACTGCTCCACTCCGGCCAAACCCCCCCCCCCTTTGGCTTGTAACCTAAAAACTCCAGAGGAAACCGCAAACATCATTAACAATTTCTTCACCAAAACCATCCGATTGCTAGCTAGTCACCTACCCCCCTCCAGCTCTTTCCAGAATTCCTCCACAACTACTACCTTACTCTCTTTTAACTTCCAGCCTGTATCTACATCCATCCGATCTCTAATTAACAAACTAAAGCCCACTACCCTAGCAGCTGATCTCCCCCACCAGAATATCTACAAAAAGGGGCAGATGCCATTGCATACCCTGTTTCTATCATAATAAACCGCACCTTGACTGAAGCCACTATCCCCTCTCTCTGAAAGGTTTCCCATGTTATTCCCCTTCATAAAGTAGGGAATTCTTTAGATCTCTCAAACTTCAGACCAATAGCCATACTATCACCACTGGCTAAAATTATGAAAAAATGCATCTGCAACCAATTAATGCACTATCTCACCCAGAATAAACTGCTGGCCAACTCTCAGCATGGCTTTAGGCCACACCACAGCACCACTTCAGCCCTCCTATCCTTCTCTAACTCTATCAACATCAACCAAAACAATAACAAACTTAACCTCAGCTCTCTTCCTAGATCTCTGTAAGGTCTTTGATATGGCCACTCACCAACTGCTTCTCTATACCCTGAACGAACTGTCAGTAAACAGTAGCTCAATTAAATGGTTCCAGTCTTACCTGTCTGATAGACAACAAGCAGTTGTATGGTAGAATAAAAGTAACGAAACGCAACTGAATATAATGACACAGGTTTAATTCACAACCAAGACCTGAGCGCTTTCACCCATCACAACGCGGGTTTCATCAGAGTGGTCTTAAAAATAGAGCAGCTGATTTATATACTGTGTCTAATTGTATCAATCACTTACAATCAATTAATTAGGTGCCATAAAATCATTTAAAAATATATACATACTTTATAAAATATATTGTGGAATAACTTGTACTACTTGTGTGTGTGTATGCAATAAAGGACTTCACATAAAAAAACTATCACATAAATCACGCAAAACCAATAAATACATTTCATTAAATTAATAATAATTCATTGAAAAGTTATTATAATTTGTAACTTATAACTGTTCATTAAAATATGCCTCAAACATTTAGGGAATATCTTAACTAAACATCGTTCACCCAATATTTGACGTAACAATAAAAAGTACTAACTACATACTTAACTAATACTACTATTACTTGTCATATAATTAGTAACTCTAAAAATGTATGTTAATAAATATTAAATTATGTACACATAAAATATAATATAAATATGAATATCACAAGGTTAATTGCAACACCATGTTAGTAATTTATGTAGCAACATGTTTATCATGCCAAGCATTTTACATTGGGAAGACTATTAGGAAGCTTAAAGAAAGAATAAATGAGCATATTAGAGATATTAAAAACAAAAAATGAAACAAATTCCTTATATATGCACAGTAAAACTGTCCAGATTTTAAGAGATTTCTTTTCTTTGTGATTGATAGGATCCCACAAAACATTGATAAAGATTGATAAAGAGGGAGATGTTAATGCACTGCTTGAGTTTAAAGAGTGTCTATGGCAACTAAGGTTAAATGTGTGTAGCAAACCAGGAATAAATGAACATATTTCCATAGCTAGCTATTTAAAAATGAATTCATTCAACATCTAATGCTATTTTTTAAATTGTCAGCAATTTCATTTATGTTAACCTTGTGATATTCATATTTATATTATATTTTATGTGTACATAATTTAATATTTATTAACATACATTTTTAGAGTTACTAATTATATTACAAGTAATAGTAGTATTGGTTAAGTATGTAGTTAGTACTTTTTATTTACGTCAAATATTGGGTGAACGATGTTTAGTTAAGATATTCCCTAAATGTTTGAGGCATATTTTAATGAACAGTTATAAGTTACAAATTATAATAACTTTTCAATGAATTATTATTAATTTAATGAAATGTATTTATTGGTTTTGCGTGATTTATGTGACAGTTTTTTTATGTGAAGTCCTTTATTGCATACACACACACAAGTAGTACAAGTTATTTCATAATATATTTTACAAAGTATGTATATATTTTTAAATGATTTTATGGCACCTAATTAATTGATTGTAAGTGATTGATATAATTAGACACATGTGACGGGTGAAAGCGCTCAGGTCTTGGTTGTTAATTAAACCTGTTTCATTATATTCAGTTGCGTTTCGTTACTTTTATTTTTACAAGTTTACTGTTCCTTGTTTTAGTAACTGTATGGTAGAATACCCTATCCACTCATCTACCCATTACTCTAGGAGTCCCCCAAGGCTCCATACTAGGACCACTACTCTTCTCACTCTTTATCAATGACCTATCCACCATCACTCCCAAGGCCACCTGCATCTAATACATGGACAACTGTACTTTAATCTGTACCACCTCCTCCTCAACTGAGTTTATGACCCTAGCCCAGAATACTTTCAATGATGTAGAAAAATGGTTTGCAAACCGTAAGCTTCTATTAAAACCCAACAAAACTAAGCTGCTCATCTTTTCCCCCACTTGCAAATCCTCCTCACCATTTTTTACTATAAGTTCCAACAATGGCACAATTATATCCCCAGATACTCACACAAAACCCCTAGGTGTCACAGTCGACAACACCCTAAAATATGATACCCATGTCAATCAAACCATCAAATCTGTCAACAAAAAATTGGGCTCCCTATACAGAATCAAACCTTTCCTCAATCCATTTGCAAAAACTACCATCGCTCGGTGCCATCTATTATCTACCCTCCTCTATGCCTCCCCCCTCATCACTAACTTGAATCAAGCCACCCTTACCAAACTTACTAGCTGTTACAACCATATTGCTAGATTTGCTACAGGTACTACCTCTAGGACCCACCACTGTATCAACCTAACTCACCTAGGATGGCTTGAATGGCCCAGTCTTCTCCGATACAACCAACTTATAATAACCCACAAAATTCTATACCAACCCAAAAAAACACCAGCACTAAACAAGATCATCAAACCATACAGTAACCTGAGGTCACTACGCTCTGCTGACAAACTGCTGGTGCAAACAACTAAGAGCGCAAATGTGGCTGGGGACTCTCTATTCGTCAACTCAGTAGCCAAAACTTGGAATTTGCTACCTGCTGAACTTACTCACCAATCCTCCTTAACCCTGTTCAAAAAAGCCTCAAACTACACTTCCAATTGCACTGACAATGTCTCTGCTTAAACCCTTACTAACTATCACCCACTGATATTGGAAACTCTGCCTAATCATTTCAATCATAGACTCTAAAAAGTGTATGAATTCTTTAAGGGACTTAACCCATAACTGTGTGTATTAATGTCTGAAACTTAAGCTACTTTATCTGATTTTGTCAACAATGTTTTTTATGTGTTTGTAACACTACTGACAACTGCAAATTTTACTTATTGCCAAATATCTCTATTGTTCCTAATGTAATTGTACTCTGCATACTGGAGCTTTACACCCCAGACATCTGCTGAAAATGGGCATATATCCAGTCGGACCTTCCCAGTAAACAAATGCAAAATAAATAAATAATAAATAAATGCATAAAATAAACCAGTGGCTATCTGGTTGCCCTGCACTGTGAGACCCTGTCTTGGTGGAACACTCAAGTACTTTCCATTAAACTAGTTCCCCTCATCAAAAGTTTTATTCTGTGTCCTGGACAGCCTCCAATAAACCAAAGGCTGTCGGGTTGCCCTGCACTGTGAGACCCTGCATCAATGGAGTGCTAAAGTGCTTTCAGCTAAACTAGTTCCCCTCAGGAAAAGTTTTATTCTGTATCCCAGAAAACCACCAGTAAACCAAAGGTTGTCTGGTTGCCCTACACTGTGAGATCCTGTGTCGGTGGAATGCTAAAGTGCTTTCAACTAAACTAGTTCCCCTCAGCAAAAGTTTTATTCTGTGTCCTGGTCAACCTCCAATAAACCAAAGGTTGTCTGGTTACCCTGCATGTTGGTGGAACACTATAGTGCTTTCAGTTAAACTAGTTCCCCTCAGCAAAAGTTTTATTCTGTGGCCTGGTCAACCTCCAATAAACCAGAGGCTGTCTTGTTGCCCTACACTGTGAGATCCTGCGTCGGTGGAATGCTAAAGTGCTTTCAACTAAACTAGTTCCCCTCAGCAAAAGTTTTATTCTGTGTCCTGGTCAACCTCCAATAAACCAAATGCTGTCTGGTTGTCCTGCACTGTGAGACCCTGTGTCAGTGGAACACTAAAGTGCTTTCAGTTAAATTAGTTCCCCTCAGCAAAAGTTTTATTCTGTGTCCTTGCCAACCTCCAATAAACCAAAGACTGTCTGGTTGCCCTACACTGCGATACCCTGCATCGGTGGAATGCTAAAGTGCTTTCAGTTAAACTAGTTCACCTCAGGAAAAGTTTTATTCTGTGTCCCAGACAACCACCAGTAAACCAAAGGTCGTCTGGTTGCCCTGCACTGTGAGACCCTGCATCGGTGGAACACTAAAGTGCTTTCAGCTAAACTAGTGTATGTTACAGTTGTATTTTATCTGTCCTCTAAACTGAAGACATTTTGCTATAGCCTTTTACTGTAAGTGTGCACACTACTGGTCCCCCCCCCCGTTTTCTCTTACTATTGTACTCCTATGTCAGTTACTTAAAATTGCTTTCTTTCTCTTGGAAAAAGTTTACTTATCTACCTGCAACCCATACTTGTATTGTTTTTCCCTATAGAAGTGGTGGTCCTTTTCACCACACTGTACTAGATTAGTAGCACAAGATTTCTAGTTATTAGGAAGATACAGTGATACACTGACCTGGAATTGACTGAGCTTGGTTTTTCTAATTGTTTTCTTGGAAGCTGGCCTGGTCCAGTTTTTCTTGCTCATCCTACTCCATTCACTCTCGCTGTGCTCAGGTTCAGTTTGCTACACTACCCTACCCCCATTCCTACACACCCCTGACATAATTTCCTTTATAGCTAAACCTGCTTTGCCTCACCTCTGCACTAGCCAGTAGTCACCACCTCTCCTCTACTCAAACTTCACACCACCATTAACTGTAACACCCACTTTCCACCTCTCCTGAGCCTTACCTGCTTTTAACTCTTCCAGTCACTGACTTTATAAAACCCTTTCAGTCAATCCTGATTTCTTCTACTAACCTTAATTAAATTGTTACCCTTTAATTATTTCTGACCTGAAACTAAATCATGGGTATACCTTTCAAAACTCTATTTCTCTCCCTCCTATTTCTAATTCTTTTCTCAGCTCTAACCACTTACCATACTCCTCACCTGCTTACCACCCCATCTCCGACACTCTATCTCAATACCCACCATACAAATAACTAATCCACCCCAATTTCCCCTCTCTCTTTAACCATACCAGTATATCATTTCACAGGTTGAAAGTATTGTACATAGCAAATGCCCAACCTCTCATCAAAGCAACATCATTTCTTTTGCAAATATTTCTTCCTACAAATACTTCAAAGCACAGTGCTACTCTTATATGGTGATATTCACCCCAACCCAGGCCCTTGCCCACAGCATTCTAACCATACTTATACAGCACCCCTCCCTTTCCAACTGCCTCACAAATAACTCATTACAATCACAAACCTCCAAAAATCTATCCTTTTTGTCAATGAATATACAAAGCATTGTTAATAAAAGCACCATCCTTTACACCTGGATTTCTCAATATATCGCAGATATACTTGCCCTGTCTGAGACATGGCTAAAACCTCATATTACAAACTGTGAAATTCTCTCCCCTGATTATAATATTGTTTGACTGGCTAGAAGTAAAAAAAGGGTGGAGGAATAGCTGTACTCTAGTCTGACCAGCTCTCTCTCTCTTCCTCCTCTCACTAGCTGTCTCTCATTTCTGCCCTGCTGAAATACTTTTAGCAACCTGCAACCTAAATCAACATAAATAACTTGTCATTGCAGCAATCTACATACCCCTAGGTAAAAAACATTCTCATATTTGAGCAGTTTCTTTTTTGCATTTCTATATCAATTCCCTATGAAATCATCATCCTTGGGGATATGAATATTGACTGGAACCTTGTTAATACAGCATCCCATAGCTACTCTATAAACATTTATGGCTTTACCCAGCTGATCACCTCTCCCACGCACCAGCAAAAAAATTCCCAGAACAGCTTGGTCATCGACTGGATATTAGTATCCAACCCCAGTGTTATCATAACCTTTCCACCCTACCTATCTCCCCCTTAGTGATCACCTGTCTACCTCAGTAATAAGACACTCTCCCAATCCTAACAACAGCCACCAATATAAAGAGTCTCGTAACCTTAAAAACTACAACCCTGTCACCCTAAACAAATTACCGTCCACTGTAAACTGGTCATTCCTATACACATTACCCCTGCATGAGGCTGTTCAAAGCTTCAACAATTTACTCCTAGAAACCCTTAACACCCTGGCTCCCAGTAGAAAAATTAGGCTAAAATGTAATTATACACCATGGCTAAACCAGGCAACTCGATCACTTATGAATGAGAGAGACAGTGCCTGGAGAGCATGGAAAAAAAATAACAACTCAGCTTTCCACCTGAACTTATATAAACAGCTTTGCAACCAAACAAAAAAGCAGGTCCTGCTAGACAAATTTTTTTTTTATCAAAAATCTCGAAGCAACCCACATTCCAACCCAAATAAATTCTGGCACTCAATAAACAAATTACTATCTCCAGGGAATCCCTCTTCACCAAACCCCTTCCCTAACAAACCTTCTAATGAAACTGCAACCCTACTTAACTTTTTCATCAAAACAGTAGAAACGCTTACTAAACGAGAAACTCTTGATATTAACACTCCACCTCCCACTTCATCTCTTCCCTCATTCTCCCTGGCACCTGTAGCAACTTCCTTCATTAGATCACTTCTTAACAAACTCAAACCCTGTTTCCCATCAGCCAAGAAACTCCCTCCATTATTTCTCAAACATGCAGCTGAATCCGTAGCATATTCTGTATCTAAACTTATGAATAGATCCATCCAAGAAAATATAGTACCAAATATATGGAAAAAAATTCTTCATAATACCCCTCCACAAGGGAAGAAATTCTACAGAACCCTCAAATTACAGGCCTATTGCCATATTATCTCCCTTATCCAAAATACTGGAAAAATATATACACAGACAAATACTAAACCACCTCTTACAGGCTCACCTAATTATACCCTCACAACACAGTTTCCAACCCTTGTGCAGTACTACCACTGCCCTCCTAGGTTTCACACACTACATTGCCCAAGCCAGAGATGATAATAAACTTGTATCAGCTATATTACTCAACCTGTCCAAAGCATTTGATATCGTTTTCCATCCCATCCTCCTAAACAAACTTTCCAAACTACAACTCTCTACCTCCACTACCTCCTAGTTTAACAGCTACCTCTCAAACAGTTATCAGTCCATCAGATTGCAAATATTCTTCTCCCCTTTCCCTTTTGTTAAGACCGAGGTTCCCCAGGGTTCTGTCCTGGGCCCCCTAGTTTTTAATATATTTACAAATAACCTCCATGTCTCCTGCCCTCACTCTACCTTAATACAGTATGCAGGTGATTCCACCATTATTAACACCTCTGACAGTATACAAAATCTCCACATTGTCACTCAACTACCTCTGCACCTAGTAGAACAATGGCTAACTAAAAACAACCTCAACCCCAAAAAGACCAAGCTTCTCCTTTTCCTTCCAAAAAAACTCAATCCAGCTAAAGAAAACTTCACCATTTCATCCTTAGATAATACAATTATCACCGCCGACTCAAACACCAAATTGCTTGGTGTTACTATAGACATCATCAACCTCATCATCAGCCTCCTTTTTCCCATTTTTCTACATGGGGTTAGGGTATCATGTTAACTGTCACCATCTCTCAATTCAGTGCCACACTCCTGCCTTCTTCAGCATTTATGCCTGACTGTAGCAGATCTTCTTTCACACAAATCAACCACGTCATTGCTGGATGTCCTCATTTCCTCTTACCTTCTTCCTGTCTGTCCCAAATCTTCCTCATCAGATTGTCTTCTGGTTTTCTGCATGTGTCCAAACCATCGTAATCTATTCTCTTTGATCTTTTCTGGAACAGGAGCTACTTTGGCTACTGCTCTGATGTCCTCATTTCTTCATCTGTCCCACAATGTGCATCCTACCACCCTTCTCAGGCACTTCATTTCCATCACCTCTAGCTTTTTCAGCTGTTCTCCCTTTACTCCCCAGGTTTCTATACCATACAGTAGTACTGGTCATACCACTGTCTTGTACACCTTACTTTTCAGCTTCTTTGTCATTCTTCTGTCATAGACTATACCTGACATTCTATGCCACTTGGCAGCAGCCCCTCTGATTCTAGCTTTGACGTCTTCATTCAGACTTCCCTTTTCCTCAACCACCCCTCCCAGATACTTGAAGATGTTTACTTGTTCCAATATCTTCCCTTCTATCTCTATTCTCAGCTTCTTCTGATTTCCCTAATTTGCTGCCATTACCACTGTCTTATCTGTGCTTAGTTTCATCCCATGTGCCTTTAGTTTTGCATTCCATTCTCCTATCTTTTGCTGAAGGTCTTTCTCAGAGTCCACCTGTAATGCCACATCATCTGCATACAGTAACTTTGTTGATATGTCCCCTCTGACTGGTTTGCTAATGTACTCCATCACCAGTATGAACAGCAGTGGGGTCAGAGCTTAACCCTGGTGTACACCCACTTCCACTGGGAACCCCTCTGTGAGGCCGAACACTGTTCGTACTTGAGTCATTAAATTCTTGTACATAGCCTGCACTAATTCTACCTATGTTTCTGGGATTTCAAACCATGGCAGTACTGCCCAGATCAGTTTTCTTGGGACCTTGCTGTATGCTTTCTTCAAGTCTAGGAATGCCCAGTTGGTCTCTCTCCTCATCTCTAGCTTCTTCTCAAGTAACTGTCTCACTGCAAACATTGGGTTAATTGGGCTGCAGCCAGATCTGAATCTGAACTGCTCATCTCCCAACTTACATTCTACTGGTCTGCATATCCATTTATCAATCACCCTCTCCAAAACTTTCATGCAATGTGATAGGAGTCTGATGCCTCTGTACTGCCCACAGTTGTGGATGGCCCCTTTGTTCTTGTACACTGGCACAAGTATGCTTATTCTCCAGTCATGTGGAATACGCCTTTCTGTCCACACTGCTATGAGTACCCTCAGGAGCCATTTCTCCCTTATCTCACTCAGCATCTTTATCATATCTGCTGTAACCTCATCTGAACCTGCTGCTTTCCCTGACTTCATTTTCCTTAGTGCTGTTCTTACTTCTTCTTCTAGGTTGGGCTCCTCTTCTTCTCTCATGTAGGCTCTTTCTGGGGCAGAACAACTTCTGTGTGTTTTTTTTTCATTCAGAAGCTGCTGGAAATGCTCCTTCCATCTGGCTTTGATGTCCTGCAGACTGGTGAGCAGGTTGTTGCTGGCATCCCTTATGAAGGGTGTCTGACTATCTTCTTTATCTTTCTGTCTTTGCCTTGCAACCTGATATAATTTCTTTGTGACACTGAGTCACTTTGCAGAAGTTGGTAGAGTGCCTCCGATGCCCTATAATTTGGTATTGCAACTTCTTTCTTAGCTTCTTTATTAGCCAACCAGTAGTCCTTCCTAGCCTGGTCAGTCTTTTCTATCTCCCACTTCTTCCTGCTTTCCTTCTTTCTTTTGATGACTTCCTGGACTTCTGCATTCCACCACCAGCTTTCCTTATGTACTTTATTTCCATACCTGGCTTGGCCACATATCTTTTCTGTAGTCCTAACACATGCTGTTCTTAGGTGCTGCCACTCTTTTTTAACTCCACCTATCTCCTCCTCTTCTTGTGGTGCTAGAGCCCTGAGTAATTCCTTGAACTGCTGTACTTTCTCTCCAGTCAACTTCCAGGTCTTCAGCCTGGTCTCTGTTGATCTTAGAGCCTTCTCTGATCACTGCTTTCAGCTGAGTGTGCAACTAGTGGTTTATGCTGTGGGCTGACTGTTTCACTGGGGATGACTTTGCAATCATGGATTCTACCCCAGTGCCTTTTCCTTACTAGGAGGAAATCTACCTGAGTTGCATGTTGTCTACTCTTGTATGTGATCTTGTGACTGTCTCACTTTCTGAACCATGTGTTGGTTACTATTAAGCCATTTGCCAGACAGAAGTCTAGAATGGCTTCTCCTTCTTTATTCCTTTTGCCCCACCCATGTGGATCCAGGCAGTCCTCATATCCTGTTCTGTCTGTCCCGTTATGTGCATTCAAGTCACCCATTATCAACACCAATTCATGCTGTCCTGCTTTATCTAGTAGATCCTACAACTGCTGTCTGAATACACAGTTTTCCTCACTATGCATATGATATAGTGGTAGTTGCCAAGAACAAAATATGCATGAAGGAAGCTTTGGTTTGTCTGAATGGATGTTAAAAGGAACTGGGAATGACCCTGAATAAAGATAAAAGTAAGGGTTTGGATGATGTGAAAATTCAGGATGTGTATTTTTCAGTGAAGTGCCATTGCTACGGATAAAACGTGGGGAAAATTATGCAGTTATGATGCAATGAGAGAGTTTGATAAAATAAATGAAATAAATATGTCTTCGGTGGTGAACATATAGATTAGCATTTAGAAAAAAGTTTATTTGGTGAATTCTGTATTAATGGGAAAATAGCATATATGGCAAATGTTTATACAAATTCCAGAAAAATATGAAAAGGAAATTATGCAATTGGTGCTTTCTTTTATATGGGGTACAGAATTAAACCCAATGAAAAGAGGTGTGTTGTATATGAATGAAGGGAGATTTGGGGTTACTAAATCCAGTTATTTATTCTGCTTTTTTAAACTTGTACAGAGCATTAAAGTGGGCAAAGGAAGAGAATGAGAAATGAATGGTGAAAATGTTTAAATAAAGTACAAAAACTGCTGAGAGATTATGAGAATAAGAAAAAGAGGAAATTAATATGTAAATAAAGAACTTCAAAATTATCAAGAAAAATTAAAAATATGAAAAATAAAAATAAATGACATACTGAAAGATAGAAAGAAGCAATATAATAATGTGATGAAACAATATTATTATTATTATTATTATTATTATTATTATTATTATTATTATTATTATGTAAATCCATAGGAAAATTTACCAGAAGAAATTATTAAAGCCATTAAACTAAGGAAAAAGTGGTGTACCAAGATAGAGTGTCAGGATTTCTTATGGAGAAAGATAATAAATAAATTACCAGTAAAGGGGAATATTCCATATAAAAAAAAACATGAAAGATTGTGGGCCAGATTCAATAAAGCCTACACTAAGTGTACATGATATGTATTCAATAAAATTCTTATAATATTTTTGCACTTTCTAGTCACTCAAAAAGATTCCACTAAGTGTACAGTACATGTAGTGTGCACTTTGTGATCACCTTTTGAATCCCTGTCAATATTTAAAGCTGCAAGAATATCAGTAGGAAAACTAAAATTAGGAGAAAGAGGCTATGAGTTATGTCTGTGTTGTCTGTTCATTCAGAATAGTGTACACTTAGTGTAGGCTTTATTGAATCTGGCCCTGTGTTTATTTTGTGGGGTAGAAGAGACAATATAGCATGTTTCTTTGAAATGTAAAAGAGTGGTGAAACTCTGGAAAAAGTTGTGTGAAGAGAAATTTTGTACGAACCTATGAACCTATGAACCTATAAGAGAAATTTTGTGAGAATATTAATGACATAGATATGAATATGATTATGTATTGGTATTATAGGAACAAGAGGAAATCATATGTGAGAATGGTAGATAAAAAGTTATTTTATGTAAAATGCATTATTTGGAATGAAAGATTGAATGACATTTTGTTTAGTTGGAAATTAATTTTTTGTCATATATATTGAAAAAATTAGATTATGGTTGTGGGAGAAGAAGTGAGGATCAGTTATGGAATAACAATAATGAGGATGTTAAAAGGAAAATGATAAATAGTAAAAAAATGTAAATATAATTGTATAATTTTGTAAATTTTGTAAATCTCATGCAGATTAGGCCTTGGTTTAATGTGTCATCCGAAGGATGGGACACGCAGGAGTACAGTACCAACATTATGCTGCACTGTAGTGTCAGCAGTCATTTGTTTGGTGTGGAAAAAGAACCCACAGCCTTTTGCGCCAAAGGCAAGGGTGTTATCTGTTGTCTAACTGACACTGTAAAGTAATATTATGGAAAGATAATATGACAATGAGACCATTATATAAATATTGGACACAGTGGTGGGTAGTGTATAAGCATAAGTATAAAATATATATTTAGTAGGTCACAGAAAAAAATGAAATAAGATGAAATATAAAGAACTTATAAGGAATTATGTGAAAGAGATAGAAAAAATAAGGGGACAAAATAAGGGAAATAGAAAAATAGTAGGAAAAGAAAAGGGTAAAGTAAAAATGATGTTACATAGGCAATTTTTTTCTGAAAGGAAAAAAAGAAGAGGTTCCCATTATTTAGGAAAATAAGTAAAAATGAGAAAAGGAAGGGTAGATACTATCTTAGACATGAAGTACAAACAAGAAGATATTATGGATGTGGTAGAAAATTTTGTAGACTAAATGTCTAAAAGGAGGAAATGGATGGTGAAGCAGAATGGAAAGTGAATCTATCTGAAGAAGTAAGTATTGTTTTAGAAAATAATATAAAAAATAAGAAATAGAGGTAGAGATAAGAGGAGGTAAGTATAAATCTGCACCAGGATTAGACTGCATAAATTATGTGCATTATAAGAAATGAATAAAGACAAAACAGAAGTTTTTTTAATATTAAATGCATAGATGAAGGAAGGTATAATGGAAGAAAATGTGGCAAAATTTATATGAAAAGGATGAAAGAAAAGATATAAAAAATTGGAAGCTTAAAACACTTGGGAATACTGAATATAAAGTACTTAAGAAAATATTACAAAAAAGGGTAGAGATAGTGCTGGATTATATAGTAGGAGAAGAGGTTTATAGTATAAAATGAAGAGAGGTGAAAGAAATGTTAATTATAGGGAAAGAAGTAGTAGAGATGATACTGAAAGAAAATAAAGAGGTAAGACTGATAGTATATGATATAGCTAATACTTTGTTAATATGAGCCAGGAAGCAATGTGGCAGATTTTAAAGGCATGTGTCATAGGAAAAATATTACTGTAATAAAAATGTTATGAAAATTTATGGGTACAAGTTATGATAAGTGGATGGATGGGAAAAATAAATATTAAGAGAGGAGCAAAACAGGGTTACCCAATGGGTATGTTCTTATTTGTATTAGTAATGATGGCAGTGGTTTACACATGGGTCTATGAAATAAGGAAGACAAGTTGAGAGATGGAAGGAAATGTTATATTAACAATATGTATGACATATGCAGATAATTTTGTTCTAATACAAAACAAGGGATTGATAAGCACAGTTGTAATAAGGATTGTGAAGCTGTTAAAAAAGCTTGTTTGAAATTAAATGAAATGAAGTGTGAGGGATTTTGTGAGAGTAAAAAATAAATGGAAAATATTTTACAAGAGAAGAAAGTGACATTTGATGAGTATGAAAATGCAATAAGTCAGTGGAGAGATACTGAAGCAAATAAAAAAAAGTTAGCTTGGTGGAAGCATTTTTATTTATCATTTCAGAAAAAGTCTTATATGCTGAATACTTCTATATTATGTAAATAGCATATATATATATATATATATATATATATATATATATATATATATATATATTTATATATATTTATATGGATCCATGTCAGATCCATGAAAACCCACATTACCAATGATCAGATCACTGAGACGAGATCGTCGACACAACACATCCCTGAC